>NC_136517.1:9495000-9512500 GCF_053919585.1 Euprymna scolopes
ATTTAAAATTTCAAGTGTTTAGACCCAAAATTGGCGAAGGAGTTTGGTAGAGTTCTCAAAGATCAAATCGTTAAACTTTGACCCCTTAATTGCCTAATTTCTGGCCGAAAACTAATCATATCGATTTTCCCAAATCTCAGTACCCTGTATATCAAATTTCGAGTCTGTAGACTTAAAATTGACAGAGTTATTGCGTAGGGAAATGTACACACACAGATACATAGACACACAGACACTTTCACTTTTATAGATATATAGATAGATATATAAAATCATGTTGACACACCGATTTCCTTTAGATCATCTAAGTTAAGCAGCAATAGCCTGTTCAATATTAAAATGGGTGACTATTTGAGAATATCAGGTGCTGTATGTGCACTTCACTCATCTTGGCTTTGTTTCCGTTTTTCTTGTCTGCTCCTTATCACTGGAATCGAACAATGCCGATTCAGGAGAGGTGTCGTTTAAGATTTCGCAACCCGTGCTTCACAGTAATACGTGCTTCATAATTATACATTTAGCCGCCCTTACATAAGCTATCTCTTGTCTTTTGAGACTGAACGGAATCAATGATGACTATTGAAAGCTAAATAAAATGAAAATACGCTAATAAGTATTAAACAGAACAAAAAAAGGATATCCGGTTAAAGATAGGATCTACACATGTATTTTCATGTATCTATCGAATCTATTGTATCTATATACAAAGTCGTATTTCTGTCTGTTTGTTTGTTTACAAATTAATATATACAAAAGTTACACCGTTTAACAAATTGATTTTCATACTGGAGCCATCATCAAAGATTTCTCTCTGTCAACAACCTGCGGTATTCCCTGGAGTCTGAGAGGCAACAAGTCTCCCCAGATTTCCACTTCTTTCAATAACCTTTGCAAATGAATTTGCGTTATCGCAACAGTCACTTACCATTGATTTTCTTGCTGGCAACAACCGACCATTGGTCTTCACTGACATTTGCTTAGCACTAAATCTCCTAAAGGTCCCAATCCTTTTTGCACTTATCTGGTGAAGGTCTGGTGAGTGCTTTCTCTCCTCAGTCCTTCCATTCTCCTTGACCTGTTATTTCGGAAGTGAACCTTCCCTTTTCAAAAAGAAAAAGTGGAGCCATCAAGTGAATGAAGACTGTTCCGGATATATTTTTTTTTGTTTGTTTGTTTTTTTTTTTATTAATATTCGGTAATAAGTCGCGCATGTTTACTGATTTTGAAAAATAGATTTTTCGATTTTTTGTAACCCAAATGTCGTTTTTGATTATTTTTGCTCATACTTTCTTTCACCATGTCGTTTGTTTTTTTTTTCTGCATTGTTATCATCCTTCATAAATACGCACATACTTTTATATTTTAGAGATTTTTACATTTTTTGTAAAGATATCAACATCTCGGCTATATCTTGCAATTTCAGATCTTAAAAGGAAGAGTAAACTGTGTAATATTTATTAGCAAAACATCACTTAGCATTTCTGCCCATGACTGCATGAAAAATAAAAAAGTAATTCACAATTGTATTTTGAGTGTCGCCGTACTAAGGATTGAACCTTCAACCTCTGGACGACTCAAGAGTGTAACTTACAACTGTTTCATTGTTCTGCAATCATTTTTAAGAATGCTTCTGAATTTTTTTAGATGAAGATTCGAATTATTTGGATTCTTTGACTACTGGCTACTCTTCTCATCTTGAATATTATTTTCACAACAGTTCCATCGATGTAACCTCCGACCTTCTCCAGGATTATCTTGTTTAACTCTGGAACCTTTATTGAACTTTGAACTGAATCCTTTATTTATGTATTTATTTTTTTATTACATTTTCATCCCAAACAAGGAACATTGCCACTTTGGTGTAGGGGGCTATTATCAGGGGCAACAACTACTGGGGTACTATGTAGGAAGTTGGACAGCAAGATGTTGGTTTACGTTACACTTGAACTTCTGCATGTCAGTACAGTTGGGGAAACAGGGAGCTGGAATGGAATTCCAAAGTCTAGCGGTTCTGGGGAAGAAACTGCTGGAGTAGAAAGCTCTTACATCTAGGGATCTCTACTGTGAAGGAGTGAGATTTAACTGCTTGCCAGGTTTGTCAAGGGTGTTTATATCGTGGGAGCACACGTGCTTGCAGTTCGTCAGACCATTCACCATTAAAGTACTTGTAGAACTGGCAGAGGGATGCAACATTTCATCGATGGGACAGAGGCTGAAGCTTAGATGACAGTTCAGGACCTATCAGATTGGTGACTCTCTTTTGAACCTTGTCTAGGAGCGAGAGACTAGTAGCAGATGCACCAGCCCAAATATGACAACAATACTCCATACGTGGGCGAATGGTGGCTTTATAGAGGTACAGGATACTTTCGGGTGTTAGTAGTTTTCTAGCATGGTAGAGTGAGCCTACCTTTTTCGCAGCGGTTCTGGCAATGCTTTTAATGTAATTGTTCCAACTCATGTTTCTTGTGAACGTTAGGCTGAAGAGTTTAAAAGATGTACTTTCAGATAAAGAGTCATTGGCCATTGCTATTGGTGGTAGAGAAGGTTTAATCTACAAGAAAAAATGCATCAGAATTTTTTAGATGAGGATTGATAATTTCGATTTTTTGGACTACTATTCTCATCTTGGTTGCTATTTCCACAACTTTTCGGTTAAAACTTTAAAAATAAAATTCAAGATGAATTAGTTTACGTTTCTGAATTTTTTGAGATGAGGATTGATTATACTATTTGGATTCTTTGGATTACTTTTCTCATCTTGAATACTATTTTCACAACGTTTCGATCGATGTAACCTCCGACTTTCTCCAGGATTATCTTCTTGAACTCTGGAATCTGCACAGAATATAAAACATAACCCTTTATTTAATCCACGGAGGTAGCATGCTGTCGTCCCATCAGCCATGATTTGGCCAGAAGTCCTAAGTAATTCAAAACTGTTGCCCACACTGAGGATTGAACCAGCAACCTCCAGAAGAGTGTAACTTACAACTGAATTTTATCAAGTATTTTATCCACTATGCCATGAGTCTTTGCGGACTGCAGAGAATACACTACTCCCACAGATTAAATAAAGTGTTCAGTTTGAAATTCTGTGCAGATTCCTAAATTCAACAAGATACACCTGAAGAAGGTCGGAAGCTACATCGACTGGAACATTATGAAAATAAGAATCAGAATGAGAACAGTAGTCTTAAGAATTCAAATAATACAAACAATCAATCCTCATCTGAAAAATTCGTAAGCAAAGAATTTTTATTTAATGCAATGGAAATTTTTTGTTAGTTTTTCTTTTTAACTCGATTTACCCCTTAAAAGGGAAGATAACAAATTGCAAGAAAAAATTCAATTACCTTAGTAACACAATTCACTCTACTGGGTGAACTAACAACTGGTTGAACTAACAACGAGGTGATAACCCACCACATATATCCACTACATGATGAGACTTTGAACAGTTGTCCACCATTTACAAAATGCAAGGATCCGATCATCTGTGAGATTAGCTGCATACAACACACATATCCAACTTGTATGGCTACAGTGTATTGGGTGAAAAACTTCTTGTCTTTCTGTACCAGCCTCTATAAGAAAGTACTTTGTACAACAATGTTTCAACTGGTACAGCCACGTCACTCACTCTCGGTCGTCCAAGATGTTTTAAAGTGTGTCTCTCATTAATGTCGATGGCCCAAAGCTGCTTAAGACAGGGAGGAAATCAATTGACGACGATCTGATCTTAACAGGCAGCACAAATGAAATGGTAGACAAGAGAAGTTATAAGCCATTCATGAAACTAACCTCGTCATGAGACAAGGTGACGAAAAATGAAAATAATAATAATAATAATAATAATAATAATAATAATAATAATAATAGTGTTAAGTATCAACCAAAATGAAAATGCCCATATACAGGGTGGTCGCTAGAAAAGCGGGAAATTGTCAAACAACGATGTATTTTTACAAAGATTAATTTTTACAAAGTTTTTCAAAGACAAATGTTATATTATACTCCTAGATACTCAAAATGTTGTCCGTGCACTTCACTGCACCGTCTTAACCTAGAAATCCAAGCTCGTGTGGCGTTTTGAAGATTAACTTCAACAAAAGAACCAATCAAAAAATAGCAATCACGCATTTTATTCATAATCTAAGTTGACCTTAAAATTTCTCGCTTTTCTAGCGACCACCCTGTAGTTATTTTAGTTGGACCGAAAAAGATAGTTATCCCCCTTGACCAGAGCAAGTCGGCCATGACAGTTTGAGAGGTAATCAAAAATATGTTGAAAATCCTTCATGAAATGTCTAATGTCTCAGCATGAAACCAGAAGCTAAAATTAAAATAATAATAATAATATAATTTTGTTCTTAACTTTCTTTTTAAAGTCACTTTGGTTTCGAGTTCCTTTTAGAAAAAGTGGGTTAGAGTTCTTCATTCATTATCTCCACAATTTACTTGTCTTCATGTGTCGATTTTAACTGTCCCATCAATTCAGTCATCAACTGTTTCCAGTTCTTTCCAGGCCTACCCACTTTTTACGGATCACTTATCTCCATTAAAAATAATTTCCTTGAATTGAGGACATCCTTTGCACATGACCAAACTGATATCAATGGTCCAAAGTCACGTGATAGGCCGGTTAACACATGGAAGGGATCAGTTGATGACGACCTGATGCTGGGGGCGCGGGGGGGGGCATGAGTGAAATGACAACAAATAGGAAAAGTTGGAAGTCATTCATGAAACGTATAATCTCAAGCATCAGACCCGACAAAGAATAAGAGAGAGGGGGGAAAGAGAAGGGGGGGGGGTCTATTATGACATCACAATGTATTGTTACTGAATGATGTAAACAATTAAGAGGGAGAGAGAATGAGAACAGAGAGAGCGGGGGGGGGTCTATTTTCACAATGTCGATCGATGCATTCATTTAGTCTCAGTAGATAAACGGTACCACTATAAGGGTAACTGTGCGGGTAATTGTGAGGCAAGGGTTGCCCAATCTCCAACCACACCTCTTCTGAATAAGCGCTGCTTGAGTCCAGTGGCAAAGAGAAGTTCAGGACAACTGGAAACAATGCCGAGATAAGTGGAAAGCACGTACGGCACCTGGAATTCCCAAATTCCATTATAGTACTGACCAGGCTCAACGTTGCTTAACTTCGGTGATCAAACGGGAACTGGTGTGTCAACGTGATTATGCCGTATATCACACCATTATGTATTCTAGCATTATCGTTTAACTTGTAATCCTTGTAAAAGTATGATTGTTAACCAATGTTAAAGGTACCTATTTACTATGCCTCCCCACGGGACAGAGTTAGACACCAGAGTCGTTTTTTAACGTGGAGAAAAGGAACAAAAATAAAAATTGTCTCAGTCGTGAAGGATTTCTCCTCCACCGAAAGAGAACAAGAAATAGAAGTGCAGCATCTGAAGAACAGATGGTATTTATTTGCTCCCCCACCGAGCAAATTAGGCACAAGGCCGATTTTTAATGTGAGGAGTGAAGGGAGGGGGAAGGGAAAAAGGGGACCAGCTCCCGAGAGGTGGGAAATGGGAGCTGGTTAATGGTCAGGTATGTGGGGTTGCCCCCACATCTGGTCTTTGCTAGTCATAGCTAGTCATAGCTTGCAGTATCTGCCGGAACAGATACTACACTGTGATCTTGTCCCGAAGGCCAAGACGTTATATAATTAACTAGTGGAAAACGTGTTTCAGAAAAACTGAGGAAACGATTTTTATGGCATATCAACCCTTTTCGGCTTCCTTAACACCGAATCCGATCCTTTTACTAAAAGTTTTTATGCTTCAAGTTCTTTATATCTCCAAATATCTATTAAAAAGTGTTTGGTTTGATTGTTTTGTTTTATGGCATATCAACATTGTTCCAAATATTTAATGCTGGATTCGGTCATTTTAGCAAAAGATTCCATGCTTCAAGTTTTTTTTATATTTAAATATTTATTGATGGTAGTGATGGGATGATTCTGATACAATTACTGATTCCGGTTCTTTATAAATCTGTAAATATTTAACTATAAAATGGTTATTTATTTTTTTTTTCATGATTACGCTGAAAACAGACATTAAATGTGCACACATTTTCTCAAACATAAAAACACACTAAGGGGTGGGGGTGATCTATATTAAAATCAATAAATGTTTATTATTTTATCATTGCTACCAGCAGTGGAATATTTTGTTTTAAACAAAATTAAATAAATAAAAAAAATGATAATTAAAGGAATCGTTTTTGATATTGGAAAATAAGCACAAATTTTTTTCTGATACCGATTATGATACCCCAAAAAGTTACGATTTTTTTCAATTCCCGATTCCGATTAATCGTCCCGACACTAATTTATGGTGTTTAGTTTGGTTATTTTGTAGAGGAAAATTGTTGTTTTTGCTTTTAACTATGATATAGGAATCTAAAGAACCTATCGGTAATACTTGTTGTCTATTCCATTTATCATTTCCAATTCTCTCGTAATATTCTTGCACCAAATCAATGACACCCCCACCCCCGCACCTGAATTTGTTCTTGTCAATTTGTGTAAGACTGGCTACGGAATTGGAATCTGTAGTTTATGTCACAGATGCATACACGATTAATTCAATATCAACGTACAGATCGAATTCTAATAAATGTTTCATCTGATAATCCACAAAAATGTCCTCTTAATTCCTTTTCGGTACAATTATTTTCTTGTTCAAAAACTGCAATTAAAGCTGTTTGCTTGTCGACTTGCTTGATTTCCGTATTTCTTTTTGTATTTTCTGTTCCGCTTTTATAGCATACTTTTGGTTTGTTTTCTTTATTGAAAAAGAGAGATACTTCTCGAAATCATCAAAGACATTTTACCATCCTGGTTACATTTAACAGTAAATGTATATTTACCGATACTAACAGGACCTGTGGAAATTCCACAGCGGCATCTTTCATACGCAATACATTGCTGCTGGGTATTCTGTGGGGGTTCAGCGTGGATGGAGACGCCACGATAGTATTGTAACCCTTTTGTTAAAGCTATAAAATTATTTATCTAAATAATCTGGTTAATGTAGTGTCATAATATATCTGGTTATTACGATTTATCTCCAATATCCTTATAAGGAGTCTGTGACATATTTCTGTAGTAGGGACGCCCAGCAAAAAAGAAAACTTCACAATATCATCATACCATCTTTAGACAGAACAGATACTACCCTTGGATCCTAGTCAGAAGACCAAGAAAGTATATTTTAGTTTCACATACGACCCAAAAAAGCAACATCATATTATTATTTTTTTATTATTTATTTAATTTTTTTTTTTTTTTTTTTTTTTTTTTTTTACTTTGCGTCTTCGGTGACCAGAGGATTCTAATTATTAAAAAGGCGGATAAAAGGCGATAACATGCTTACAAACATTAAATTAGCGCTTCTGTATACTAATTTAATGTTCATAGTATGTTAGCGCCTTTTATCCTCCATTTTAATAAATAGGATCTCCCGATCGAATAATTTATAATTTGGAAAGTGTGACACACGTACGTACGTTAAAGGTAATACGGTATCAATATATAGATATATGTGAATGATATTGAATAAATATATATATATATATATATATATATATATATATGTATATATATATATATATATATATATATATATATATATACGAGATTTATAATCTAAATATGACCTTCGATCGTTTGTCTGTATTTGTTCATATATCACCTCACTTCAATATCTCGGTTTTCTACATTGCTAGCAACATTCTTATACGCGTGCATATTTGTTTACCAGCACCGTTTAAAGCAAATTACCTTTCCTTTTTATTCAATTTGTTTTGTAGTAGCTTTTTTTTATGATTATTTTAGCTTCAGACATTACCCTTTATCAAAAGAAAGCCTAACGTTTGCTGCTACACCCACGTCCCACAAAGTTTTCATTGTTTTTGGGTTTTTTTTTCTTCTTCTTCTTCTTGAATTTTTTTTTTTTTTGTCTTGATTTCTCTTGAAGGATTCTAAAGAATAAATACGAAACTTTGGATTTCATATATCCTTCTCTCTCTTTGGTTTCCCGTTTTTGCATATTATTTATTCTTTTTTACTTTAAAAGAAAAAAAAAATGAAGGGTTGCTATATTAAATAGTTTTGCAATTCAGGTTTATTTGAAGCATTTTATAATATAACAAAACATGCTCGATCTGAACTTGTTTTTTGTTTTTTGTTTTTTTTAACTTCATGTGTTTTACGACATTTTAATATCGGAACATTTAAATCGTTTTATTCTTTGTTCGTGAACAGTTGATGTACAGCCAGAAACATTTTTGGATCTTAATGCTTTTTGTGAAAATTTTCTATGATAAAAATTATGGTATTTATACAGAATACGGACTGTGCCATTTTTTTTATATATAGAAGTTTTTCAATTAAATTTTTACGGTATCTTTTATTTACGAAATTGTTAGGTGAAATTACAAAATAGTTAAAACTGTCTCAACCCTCCTCATGTTAAGAATGAGTTTCTAGATAATAATGTTATTATTTCAGCACGGTTCGTATTCTATGTAAGTACCAAAATTAAGCTAAAGTATGCCGAAACTAAAACATTTGCTGTTTTTTTGTTCAAAATCAATGGATAACTAAAAATAAAACTATTTTTACAATCAGCATCATATCCGGTTTTACATGTTTCCGAGCGCTTTAAGAAATTGACTTCCAAACCAACCTATCAAGTCAATTTTTATCACTTCCTCCCATGTTTTCTATGGAATTTTGCTGCTTGTAGGGTTAGTTGGATGGGGGGGGGGTATATGTCGAGGGGAATACAAGTGCTATGAGTTCATCAGAGCACATTCCATTAAAGTACTTTTAAAACAGGCGCTAGGATGCAACATTGCAGTGATGGGACCTGGGGGAGGGGGCTTGGCCGATATTGCGGGATCTATCATTTCTTGATAACGTTTTGAATTTCGATTTTGGAACATCTGAATGCTTATAATGTGCTCTATATCGGCCATTTTGCTTATACGCATCAACTATTTTCATGCTATGCTTTTCTTATCAAACTTCAACTGTCTTCACCATGATTAGAGAATGAATCATTTATCCTAACATATCACATATGATCTTCAGAAACTTCTACAATGTTACAGCATCGGATCAATAGAATTTTATTTTCCAAACGTTTTATTACTCGTCGGTTTTTCCCCAGTGTCCGAGGGTTGGAAGTTCCATCATTTCGACCAGGTCCGATGTTCATTTGCCATCAGTCTCGATCCTTTTGCTTCTTCAGGTTTGAGACTGGTGCTCTTCAAATCTTCATCAATGCAGCTGACTCATCTTTTCCGTGGGCGGCTTCGGGGATAGGAATCAGGGATAATGATGCTCTCAATTTGCTTAGGCCACACACTATGATCCATGAAAGGAATTAAAAATTGTTTAGAAAAAAAAAATTGCATTTGAATGTTGTGACATCTTCCTTTCAAGAACCTTCTTAAAGGTGACCATACCAACGCAGCCTGCTCCACCAAAAAACCTTCTTGACACTGACTAAACCCAATCTCGATCTTAATTAATGTAAAAGGTCTCTGTCAAAGTTTTGAGGCACAGATCCAACGGATCATGACATTGTCACTACGGGCTAATCTAATATCTTCAGATGTAATGGGCCATGTCTCACTAGTGTAGAGAAAAACATTCCTTACACAGGAATTGTAGAAGTAACCTCTGTTGTGCAGGAAGACGCCACGACATTCAAATTTAAAGGAAAAAAAATTTTTTTTTTCTAAACAATATATTTTATGTAGTTAATTTAATTTGCATTCTTACTTGCTCTTTGGTTTTGCTTCCCTTTCTTTTGTGTGTCCGAATGTTGAAAGTTCTACCATGTCAACCAGGTTTGATGTTCATTTGCCACTACTCTTGATCCATTGCTTGTTTATATTTGAGACCGGTGCTCCTCAAATCCCCATTGATGCAGTCGGCTCATCTTTTCCGTGGATAGCCTTGAGGATAGGAGTCAGGGATAATGATGCTCTCAATTTTCTTAGGCCAGGAATTGTGAAAGTAATCTCTGTTGTACAGGAAGATGCAACGGCATTCAAATTTAAAGGAAAATATTTTTTTCCAAAGAATTCTTTTCAAAAGTACAATCTATAATACTTGCATATAAAACAGACTTTCTCTGTGTGCGAGTTTGTTCCCTATGGATTCCAAAACGGTCGATTTTTTTTTTTTGAAATTTCACACAGATATAACAGGCCATGTCTCACTAACGTAAAGAAAAACATTTCTTACACAGTAATTGTGAAAGTAATCTCTGTTGTTCCGGGAGATGCCACGACATGTAAGGACGAGGAGGAGCTCTTTAAACTTTTTCCATGTCGACCTCATTCTAGCATCTGTGGCAAATATAGAAATGAAGAAATATGGGGGAGGGGGACAAATAATTTTGTATTGTATGATTTTTAGGAAAGTCTATAACTGCGAATGCAATAGATCGAAATTAAAAAAAAACAAAAAAAACTGGCTTTCTGACCTAAAATACACTAAACATTAATTGTAATATTGTTTGGGGGTTCCCCTCTTTTCTTTTGCAAAACTTAATCATGTTCTACAAAGTTAAAAACAAAAACAACAATTTTCTTATTTAGAAAAATAAATAAATAAATAAATAAATGCAAACTAAACACCATGAATAAAAATTTGAAGATATAAAGATTTTAAAGCATAAAACCTTTTTCCAACATGACTGGATTTGGAATGAAATAACACAAAAAAGGGTTGATATGCCATAAAACAAAACAAACTAAACATTTTTGTGAATTATGGAAAATTAAATTCACAAACTATCGATTGCAAATGCAGTAAGTACTTGCAAATATTCAAATATTCTTTGGCAGCAGTTAATAATTCACACTTCAATCATGTATGTATGTATGAATGAACCCTTTTTTGGGGTCAATGGCCAACTAGCACCATGTGTGTTTGTGTGTATGTATGTGTGTGCCGTGGTGAAGGCAACCTTTCTAGGAGAAGCAAATCTCTGATTTTAAAAAACCATAAAGCGGGAGACCAGTACCCGCATTAAGCTGGTCTGCAGTTTAACTTGTTGCTGGCTATCTTGCTCTTGCTTGTTGCTAGATCTCAACATCTTGAACCGAGAGAGAGAGACTTAGCTGTCGTACAAAGCTAAGCCTCTGTAACATCATCTGTGTATAGATACTCCCTCAGGCATTTGTCTATAAAAATGGTCCTGTGGCGATGGAAGTCATTTTCGGGCTCATGAACTTTAAATGTCTAAGGGAGTGGCACTCGTCAGACAAGACGTTGCAATCATCATGTGTGTGTGTGTGTGTGTGTATGCACATATATATATATATATATGTGCACACACATACACACACTTGATCACTGTAGAATATTTTGTTGTAGAACGTTTATGCCTTTATAAATGTTTAATTTCACTTGGATATCGTTGTGATTGACGGCGGCCCTGTGGTTCGTTCCTTGCTAATGAAGATAGAGATGGTTTTGTTGTTGGGTTCGAATCCCACGACCAGCGGCAATCATAACTAGGTCTATGACAACAGCATATTCTTTTCATTGTTTTGACTCTCGAGTATATATTCAACAAAGTTAGACACAGTTAATCAACCGAGAACCACATCACTCTGTATAAAGCATTTAAGATATCAACAGATACACACTCGAGAGTCAAAACAATGAAAAGAATATGCTGTTGTCCTAGCCTTAATCATAACTTCCTGCACTGATGATTCCGGACGGATGAAACACTACTGTCTGTAGGCATTAAGAATAATCATGTGTGTGTGTGCGTGTGTGCATATACCTGTTGTCATAGTGAAACTACTCTGGAAGGGTTGAACTGGATTCCTCCTTTGGTATATTAAATTCATAAACAGTTCATAAAAACTTACATCCTGGCTAGTGGAGATGATTTTGACATTAGTTTTTTTTGTTTGTTTTTTGTTTTTTTGTAAGTTTTTTATGGATCAATTATAAACGAAAATGTTTCTGATAAAAACAAAATCTTGCATCAAACAAATTGGTTATTACTTGTTTAATATGAAATTTTGTTTTTTTGTCAGAAACTGTTTCAATATATATATATATATATATATATATATATATATATATATATATATATATATATATATATATATATATATAATACGACGATTGTTCCAACTAAAAAACTAAAACATTGAAGAGCTACAAAAACAAGAGTGGCACAATTAAAACGAGTGACCTTTTGTGCTCCAGATTTTTTTTTTTTTTAAATAGTCACCACAATTCTCATTGCACTTTTTTGATACTTCAATTGTAAAAGTCTAGAGCGAACTTTGTTTATTCTGAAACCAACAAACCCATCTCCTAACTGCAGACATCAACTCCATCAGCCTTGTAAACGTTCAACAGGCGCCGGTGAATGTTGATTAGTTCAATCTTTTTCTGCATAGAGGAATTCAATGATGCATCTCTGCTTCTGAAGCACACAACAGGGGTTGCTTTCTTAGTTTCAAACCGTCAATATCTGCAACAGGGCGATGAAACTTTCAGATCATGAATGCATAAGTTCAGTCATCATAACAATGGAATTTGCAATCCTCTCTGATCCATTCAGGCAGAATAAAAAATAGGAGGTATTACTTTTGGAATGCCCCTTATATATATATATATATATATATATATATATATATATATATATATAAGCGAGATAAGACACTGATAGAACTCAGATGAAAAATCCTGATAGATATTACTTGAAGTAACCCCTTCTATATATTCCTTTTGTCAAGCAATGCATTCTTAAATCTGTCAGCTTTTTTTGTAGCTCACTTCAACAGCATGCTGGACATCAAAACAGTGCTTTAACAGAGGGTTAAAATTTCTATTTCAAAAATAAAATACTTATTCTAGCTAGGAAGTTTGTTAAACTGGGGTCATTTTTTCGTTTATGACTTAAACAGTACTAGCCACAATAAAATACAAAAGGAGGGCAACAAGGGCAAAAAATATAAAAGATAAAAATAACTCCCGGGCAGCGCCAGGTAGGTATAGCATAAAATAACACCGGCGGTTGACATGCCATAAAATGCAACAACCAATTTAATAGAACGTAAACCTCATGTCTCTCGTTTCTCTTACTTTGTCATTTAGTCTTTGTATTCTATGAGCAATGTTTCTGACAAAGGAGGAAAAATTGCTGTTTTCTGGGTCAGAATATATCTAACACATCGTTGCATGGTTTTTTACCTTAAACTAGTTTTATTTTATTTTATTTGGGAGTCACTATTTATCAAGGCCCGAAGGCCACTCGAGGATAAGTATTAATGAATGTAAGATGGTAGTGTAGTGACTGTTAATGGTGTAAATTGGGTAGAATTTGATTATTTATGGGGACGGCTCAATAAGAACTTGTTTACATTGAATTTTACATTATTTTAAAAAAAATATTTTCGTTTCTTACATCGAGTGATTTCATGCCTTGTCTGGAGCGATTTCCTTAAAAAAATTAAAGTCTTTGTAAAATTCCAGCAAAAAATGCCTTAAATAGCAAGCATCAGTTATATATATGTATATATCTGACAATTGGTATTCCATAGGCAATACACCTTCTTTCCTAGACATTTAAAAAAGTCAACATGTGCATTTATTATTGGATGACCTTTCGTCGAGGACATGTTTCTAAAGTCGGTGATGTTTTCTTATCCAAATCTGTTCTTTGAAAGTTATTTAAGATCACATGACCGGAATCATTTCTTTTTTATTTTCAAACATTTGCATACTCCCTCTCTCTCTCTCTCTCTCTCTCTCTCTCTCTCTCTCTCTCTCTCTCTCTCTTATCAAACACATCCCTCCTCCCCTTCTGCATATTCTCTTTTTTCTCTCGTATATTTTAACTCTCGTTTTTTCTCCCTTGTGATTCGTCCTCTCTCTTAATTATTGTCTCTCAATTTTTCTCTCTTGCGCTCTCTTTATATGATAACACTCTCTTTTCTTTTTCCCTCTTTTGTGATAAAACTCTCTCTCTCTCTCTCTCTCTCTCTCTCTCTCATAATAACACTCTTTTTCCCTTGTGATAACTAGGGCTATGACAACAGCATATTCTTTTGATTGTTTTTACTCTCGAGTATATATCCGACACAGACACAGTTAATCAACCAAGAACCACATCACTCTATATAAAAACATTTAAGATATCAACAGATACACATTCGAGAGTCAAAACAATGAAAAGAATATGCTGTTGTCCTAGTCATGACACATTATCTCTCTTCCTTAATGATGACAGTTTATCTCCCTCCTTCTTTCATGATCACACTCCCTCTTCCTTCTCCTCTCTTAATCACTCTATCAATTTTTCTCTCCCGCACTCTATCCTCTCTCTCTCTCTGTAGTGATTACACACTCGGTCTCTCATTTTCTCTTTCGTGATAAAAATCTCTCTTGCCTTTCTTCTTTCATGATAAAAGCCTCTCTCTTTCTCCTTCTTTCTTTTGTGATAAAAACCTCTTTCTCCTTCTCTCTCTCATAACACTTTTTCTCCTCTCTCTCTCATAACACTTTTTCTCCTCTCTCTCTCTCATTATAACACTTTTTCTCCTCTCTCTCTCTCATTATAACACTTTTTCTCCTCTCTCTCTCTTGTGATCCTTTCTTCTTTCATGTTCACACTCCATCTCTCTCCTCCTTTCTTAATCATTTTCTCTCAATCTTGATCACTGTCTCTCTTTCTTAATGGTTGTCTCTCAATTCTTCTCTCGTGCACTCTACCCTCTTCCTCTCTTGTAATAACATATTCTCTCTTTCTCTTCTCTCTTTTATGATAAAACTCTCTCTCTCTCTCTCTCATGAGAACACATTCTCTCTCTCTCTCTTATGATCACAGTCTATCTCCCTCCTTCTTAAACGATCTCTCTCTCACACACACACACACACACACACACACACACACACACACACACCTTGCTTCTCCACATTCCCCGCCCTCGATTCCTGTGCCCGTTATTTTCGGTCTCCATCTTTCCCGTTTCTGTTGACTTGTGTATCCAACATTAGCAATCTGAAATCCTCTACACAAAAACGAAATTACTTGAATATTCGACTCAATTTCTCGTGTCCTTCTCTAGGCTTTACTTATTGCTCTTCCCCCTACCCCCCCCCCCCTTTGTACGCTGCCTATCTGAGATGAACCAAGGAAAAATCCTCGCAAAACGAAAATCCTTCTCTGTTGTCAGAGTCGCTCTTACTCTTTTCATTTATCCTCGTTCCACTTCGCTCTCGTCTGACAAAATCAATACAATGCTCGATTTCTCACAGTCTTTTCTCCATATCTCTTCTTTCGCCATATCCGTCGTCTCTCTATCTCTTCTCTTCGTCTATTTTATTTTCTCTCTCTCTCTCTCTCTCTCTCTCTCTCTCTCTCTATATATATATATATATATATATATATATATATATATATATATATATATATATATATATATATATATATATATACGTTTCATTTTTTATTACCGTATCTTTCTGTTTAGTTACATTATTGTTTCAGCTACCCGGCCGTTTTGTTTTTGTTTTTTTGTTTTTGTTTTTTTTTTTGCCGTCTGTAGCTTCCTCAGACTTTTACAGAACTCTTCTGCTTCTGTAAAAGTCTGAGGACGCTACAGACAGCCCCCCCCCCAAAAAACGGCCGAGTAGCTGAAACAATAATATGACTTAACAGAAAGATACGGTAATAAAAAATAAAACGCATATTTGCTCTACAACAGTATTGAGCACTTTCTTCAGTTTTTATTGATTACCATTTCTACCATATATATATATATATATATATATATATATATATATATATATATATATATATATATATATATATGTGGTCTAATCTCTGTTGATTTGGGGGCCCGAGGATAAAATCCCTTAGCGAAGTGAAATAGTTCATTAAAAGCAGAAGGGAATTACACCATAGTTCTAAATTTATTTAACACATAACCAAGGTAGAAAAAGAAAGGAGGATCTAGAAAGTAGAAAAAACTAATTTCTAAATTTGTATTTTTATTTTTTTCAATTTTTAACTGGCTTTTCAAACTCACTTTTTCCTGGTGCAATCTATCCAACTTGAGCTGAATGGGTGATTCAACAGGTCCAATTTTTTTCTGATATCAATTAAAGATATTAAAGATACAAGAAGCGAAATCTAATTTATAAAACTAACTGTCAGTCTGTCTGTCTCCATATTTTTAAACTCTATGTCTTTCAAAACTAAAAATCGCAGAGTTGCGCTTTTATTCCGGTTAAAATAGTTTTTAAGGGGCCAAAAGGGGTCAAAATTGAAAAAATCGTTATATATTTTGTACATTCAACTTACTTTATTTTTAATCAGTTCATATGCGTGTCACGTTAGTACAGTGTTAAGGTCACCAGCCTTGAATGCTACAGTTTTGATTTCGGTTTCGATTCTAACTGATGGCACCCAAATACTTTTTTTTTTTTTTTTTTTTTACTTTTGAAATCACGACTCTATAATAATATATATGACATCTGGACTGTAGTGAAAATTGAGTGTGACTGCAGTCACGGAGGTGGGCTGCATGTGCGAACTCGAAACCCGAGCGATGGGAGACGAGAAGGCAAAAAATCATCAGGTTCGATCGCGGATTAATTTGCATAAATTAGATAATATAAGGCCGGGAGTTAAGATGTTTGAGAAAGTCGAGCCGTTGAGTTATCGAGAACCGGATGGAACCTGGTTAGAGCGGAGAGTGTTGCTGAGAATCGAGTCCAGGTTTTTTTTCGATAAGATGGACAAATTAAAAGATCATATATATCGTGTATATATATATATATATATATATATATATATATATATATATATTTCTTTTATTAGGGGTAAACAGTTACATATGGTCGCTACAAATAGCCATCTGTTTTTTCTTTTGCGTCGTGAGGTTCCAGGTCACCTGATGAAGTCTCTTTGACTGAAACAGATGGCTATTGGTAGCGACCATATGTAACTGTTTACCCCTAATAAAAGAAATATTCCGCTCTTTTTATTGAGCACTATTTAACAACCTCGTTGTCTTCATTAGTTTTGACTTTTGAACACATCTGTGTATATGTGTATATATATATATATATATATATATATATATATATATATATATATATTGTGATTTTGCCTTTCATAACTGGAGTTGAATGGGTGTCTCAGTAGATCAGTTTTTTTCTGTTATCATATAAAAGTACCGAATATATCAATACAACGAAGCGACATATTAGTCTACTTCACGTTTTTTATGTGATTTTACCTTCCATATCTTGTGGTTTATCCACATAGAATCTAGTTAGTTTTGGGGGGGGGGGTTCTACAGTTTTCTGTCCATAGTTTGCATATCTGCATCATTTGAAAAATGTTCCTTTGGGGCATCTATTATTGCCGTAAGGGAATGTTTTCTGATCAGATTTGATAG
>NC_136517.1:9517500-9585000 GCF_053919585.1 Euprymna scolopes
TAGATAGAGGCCGCAGAGATCAAATTTTTTTAAACTTTGATTCCTATTATGACCCCTTAACATTTATTGTTTTGGACTCAAATCAAATTATTAAGTTAGATCCATGTCCAAGGAATCTATATCTAAAATTTCAATTGTTCATACCCAAAATTGATGGAGGAGTTTGGTAGAGTTCTCAAAGGTGAAATCGTTGAACTTTGACCCCTTAACAGCCAAATTTCTGGCCGAAAACAGATTAAAAAAGATTTTCCCAAATCTCAGTACCCTGTATATCAAATTTCGAGTGTGTAGACTTAAAATTGACAGTTATTGCGTTGGGAAATGTACACAGACAGACATCAGACACTTCACTTTTATAGATATATAGATATATTAAAAATAAAAAATCAAGTTGAAAAATAAATTTTCAATCGTAAGTTTAA
Organism: Euprymna scolopes; assembly: GCF_053919585.1. Taxonomy (NCBI): domain Eukaryota; kingdom Metazoa; phylum Mollusca; class Cephalopoda; order Sepiida; family Sepiolidae; genus Euprymna; species Euprymna scolopes. The sequence continues at coordinate 9,517,923 of NC_136517.1, forward strand.
CCTATTTGGATAAAAAAAAAAAAAAAAGATCTACTCTATTAATAGAATAAGTTAAGCTAAATAGTGAAGTTACATAGGAATTTTATTACATTGTCAAGAGGAATAAGAGAGAACCCTCTTTTGGCCATGGTATTATTCCTCTTTTTGTAACCCTTATTGACTTGACAATAAAGTTCTCTTTATGTTCAGAATTTATTCTGTGTATATATATGTGTGTGTGTGTGTGTGTGTAACCGCCTGTTTGTCTGTGAGGAGGAAAAATCTCTACCAAACTACTCTCACAATTTTTGCTTTTCAGACTTGAAACTTGATATATAGGGGATTTCGACATGTAGAACAAATTTGATTTAGTTTTCAGTGTCAAAATTGAAAAAGAAATGGAACTTGACAGGCGTAAGTCGACTAAACATGTATTTTTTACACATGCACAAATATACATTTATATTTTTAAGGTTTGGATATGCATATGTACTTAGCTCAAAGGATAACAAATAATGTTGGAGAGCTACATGTTTTGAGTTCAATTCTAGCTAATGGCATCCTTGACACATTTTTTTTTTTTTAACTTTTTGAAATCACTATTATATATCAGGTACAAGATAATAATCAATAGAAAATAAATACTAAATCTGCATAAATTAAAATATATTTAAGACTATTTTATGGCTGGGCAACACCAGGGAGACACCGTTTTGGGGAAAGAATTCCATCAAAGTACTCGATTACAAAGAAAATTTTCTATATAAGAGCTTAATATTTATTTATTTAAAACTGTACAGAAATTCAGAAAAACATTGGTACCGGTTTCAAGCCTAACATAAGGGGGAGCAATTAATGGTAAATAATGTTTTGCCATTAACTGGTCCCCCTTATGTTAAGCTTGAAACTGACGGTACCAATGTTTTTCTGACCTGTACAGTTTATATGTGTGTGTGTGTGTGTGTGTGTGTGTGTGTGTGTGTGTGTGTGTGTGTGTGTGTGTTGAGAATCAGAAAAATCGGAACTTTGAGTATTCGAATTAGGAACAAAACTTATTAAAAATTTTTTTTTTTTTTTTAATTGTTGATTTTGTTTAACGCTTCCGTTGTTGATTATAAAATGATAAATATTTATTGATATTAATCTATCAGTAAAACTAAAACCTATAGATCACCTCTGCTCCCCCACCAACAACTGTATTTGTTACATTTGCGAAAATAGATGCAAATATAAAATCACGGTATTCTGAAAAAAAAAAAATTGAAAACAACTTTATGACTAAATATTTACAAGTTTTAAAAGAATTGGAATCAGGAATTTAAGTAAATGCTATCAGAATCGAGGAAAATATTGGAATCGTCTTATCACCTATAGACACACACACACATATATAGTAGGCCATCTGGCGTTGCCCAGTCATAAGAAATGTGTAAATATGATAGTTTAACTCGTTCAGATTATGTATTATAGAGACAATTCTCTATCGATTAATATTAACAGTGTAGTAAATAATGGGCAATCAACAATTCCCCCACTAACCAACAATCATGAGGTTGTCGCCTCAGCAACTGACAAGACTAACATGCTTGCCAGACGGTTTGCCTCAAACTCCACACTGGACCCTTCCAACCACCCCCTACCTGACTTTCCTATGCGAACAGACGCCACACTAGACGATCTGAAAACCACCCCTGCTCAGGTGCATGCTATCATAAAAAACCTTGACACCTCAAAAGCATGTGGACCCGATCTTATCCCAGCTGTGCTATTAAAAAAGTGCTCAACCGAAGTAGCTCCAGTTCTCTCCAAACTCTACAATAAATGCCTTAATGAAGCTTGCTTTCCGGGCTGTTGGAAAACTGCTTCTGTTGTACCAGTATTCAAGAATTCTGGCGAAAGGACAGACCCATCAAATTATCGCCCCATTAGCCTCCTCCCACTTTTTGCCAAAATATTTGAGATCATAATTAACCATGCTCTAGTCCATCATCTTACAGATGCTAAACTACTGACTGACAAACAATATGGATTTAGACAAGCCCGTTCCACAGCAGACATCCTAACTGTGATCTCTGAACGTATATACCATTCACTGGACAAAGCGGGGGAGGGCAGAGCGGTAGCTCTAGATATATCTAAGGCTTTTGACAGGGTATGGCATGAGGGTCTCCTCAGTAAAATCAGATCATATTGTATCACTGGTAGAATACTTAACATAATTAAATCCTTCTTAGATGAGAGAAAAATCCAGGTAGTCCTCGACGGTCGTACATCTAAACAATATAATATAAATGCGGGGGTGCCCCAGGGTTCTATCCTTGGACCTCTATTGTTCCTGATATTCATAAATGACCTCCCCGACAACATTGCCTCTGAGATGGGTATATATGCTGATGACACTACACTCTATGGCAGGCACGACAGGAAGACGAATGAACACATTTCTAAAGAAATGGCAGAAACACTAGAGGAAGACCTCCAATCTGTAGTGGAATGGGGACAAAAGTGGTTGGTCGCGTTCAATGCTGCCAAGACTAAACTAGTTTCATTCAATAATTACAAGAAACCCTCTCTACCACCCATAGCCATGGCCAACGACTCTCTATCTGAGAGTCCATCTTTCAAACTCCTTGGCCTAACATTCACAGGAAACATGAGCTGGAACAATTACATTGAAGGCATTGCCAGGGCCGCTGCAAGAAAGGTGGGCTCTCTACCGTGCTAGAAAACTACTAACACCCGAAAGTATCCTGTACCTCTATAAGGCCACCATTCGCCCATGTATGGAGTATTGCTGCCACATCTGGGCTGGTGCATCTGCTACTAGTCTCTCGCTCCTTGACAAGGTTCAAAAGAGAGTCGCAAACCTGATAGACCCTGAACTGGCATCTAAGCTTCAGCCTCTGTCCCATCGACGAAGTGTTGCATCCCTCTGCCTTTTCTACAAGTATTTTAGTGGTGAATGCTCTGACGAACTGCAATCACTTGTGCCCCCACGACGTGAGCACCCTCGACAAACCCAACAGGCTTCTAAATCCCACCCCCACACTGTAGAGATCCCTAGATGTAAAAGATCTTTTTACTCCAATAGTTTCTTCCCCAGAACCGCTAGACTCTGGAATTCCATTCCAGGTCCCTGCTTCCCCAACAGTACTGACGTGCAGAAGTTCAAGTGTAACGTGAACCGACACCTTGCTGCCCAAATCCCTTCATAGTACCCCAGTAGTTGTTGCCCCTGACAGTAGCCCCCTACACCAAAGTGGCAAATTGCCTTGTTTGGGGTGAAAATGTAATAAAAAAAAAAAAAAAAAAAAATGTTGAACTAATATATGATAGTGAGATCAAAACTAAAAATATATATATAGGTTTTGGGTGCCATCAGCTAGAATCGAAACCAAAACATACAACTCTCTACTCTCATTCCTTAACCTCTGAGCCACGCCAATACACACACACACACACACAAACACATTCATATATATACATACATACATGCATACATATATATATATCTCAAGTTAAAGGTATTCAGGAGATAAAACTCATGAATTCAAATGAGATTATTAAGAATGCTCCAAAAAAAAAAAAAAAAAGAGCAAAATATATTTTTATTTACATAGACAAATATTACATGAATTAGAAGTCAAGGATTTTATATATATTCATCTGTCATCCCTTTTTTAAAAGATGGGATCACTCAATCATCGAAGACAAAATGCAAACAAGCAAGGTCCACAGAGTTTTTATATATATATATATATATATATATATATATATATATATATATATATATATATATAGAGAGAGAGAGAGAGAGAGAGAGAGAGAGAGGGAATTAATTTTGTCCATTCTTATCTTACCCAGATTATATGTGTAAGATAAGCTCTCACAAAATGGTGATTGTTTAAGCCACCATTTATGTACTTGCATATCCAGGAACTAATGATGACATCAGACAATGCGCATTATCTTAAGCAACATCGTGCATCATTTAACAAAATATCTACTTACTTATCACGACTAGACTTTGCCAGAAATATGTTCACGGCGATTATCGAGTGTTATTATTGAATCCATATTCAGTACAACCCCGGGATACGGTGGTCCTAGGATATATATATATATATATATATATATATATATATATATATATATATATATATTTCAGGTTATGATGTGGAATACAATGTTTTTCCAGCACCTTGTTATAGCATTTGCACCACCTTACGGTGTTATTTATAACGTTATTTGATTATATACATGTGTATTATATACTGTACTGTATTTGTTACTAATTTTGATATGTTCTGTATAGCATTTTGCTTAGGTCCTGCCATACATATAATACGGAACGGATTAATGCTGTATTCCAGGGGTCTAACGTTTGTACTTAGTCATACCTATTAACCATCGAGTCTCAACGACTACAACTTTTTATTCTACTTGTCACACTTTTTTTTTAATAAGTTTTTGCCAATTCGAATTCATTAAAAAATCGATAAACTACAACATATTGTTGCATATAGGTTACTCGTCTCATGCCTTGACTGGATTCGATTCTTGTCTATCGATGACGTTGGGTTGTTGGCTTATCTGCCTGACATCTTTAATTTAAAGGGTTTCTTGTCGATAATACTGGAACAAAGAAAACTGTGAAAATAAACCACAGGACGACACTAATAAACACACACAATATATATATATATATATATATATATATATATATATATATATATATATATATATAATTATTTTTTTACTATAATAATTAAATACCTACAGACACTAGTGTTTCATCCTTTCGGGATTCTTCAGTTCAGGGTGTCACGATTAACACCAGCCGAACGATTCGAACCCCCGCGACACGAGACATCTATATATATATATATATATATATATATATATATATATATATATATATATATATATATATATATATATATATATATATATATATATAAGCACAGTATATTTCCTTCTCCAGAAAAGCCAATCCTTGTGAAACGTGGTCATTTTGAATTTTTATTTACAACTGGACTTAAGCAATGCCGGTCAGGAGAACTGTGGCTAGAGATTGGGCTACCTTTAATTCACTATGATCTTATTATGCAGATACTCTTTCATGGAGTATATTAAGACTTAAATAATTTGTATATTGATAATATGTTTCGTGTTCGTGTGTACATTAGCACTTTTTACACATATTAAAAAATGATTGTTCGATCAGTAAAGATATTGATTAGTGATTAATTTGATAAAATATTTCGTGTTTACCCATTTTAAAATGAATTGTTCCGAAATCAAACTCTCTTGAGACAAGAGGCCATTGAGGGGATGAGGTTAGTAAAGGAGATAAGATAAGAACCAAGCTGTGAAAATAAACTATTTAAAGGAATTGCTTTCTCTCCGAGAAATGGTTAGTTAATTACTTGTTGCCTGAGGCGTTCCTACTGGGGAATTCTGATCGGACTGCTTATACATTTTTGTAGGCCAGAGTAAATTTATCCAAAATCACACCTGACCCATTGTCCAACAAAAGTAATAAGAAGAGTGCTATTTCAAGAAATCACCCACTCGTTGCAAAATTAAATGCAGATGCCATAAACAAGGCTTCTTTGCCAGAACTGCCCGCCTATGGAACACTGTTCTGGCAGCCTGCTTTCCCATTGAATACAACATGGTAGTTTATAAATTCAATGTAAACAAGTTCTTGTTGCGCTGTCTCCATAAATAATCCAAATTCTACCCAATCTACACCATTAACGATTACTACACTACCACCTTATATTCATTAACTCTTAACCTCGAGTGGCCTTTGGGACTTTTGGTGACTCCCAAGTAGAAAAATCAAGATCAGTGAGAGCTATTAGTGTTGAACGAAATTTGCAAGAAAAATAATCATGCTCTTTTACCATTTGTATTCACACTTTCATTTTATTTTTGAGTCATCTTCCATGTATGTGGCAGCTTTCTTTATCCAGGGGGAGGTAATTCTTATTCGGAATATGAGCTCTCCTGTCTTTTTCCTTTTCTCTATTTATTAATCGACTTTGCCAGATCGCTATCGTTTTGCAAAGTTTGCTATTTAAAATAGGAACAAAGTGTGGTATCTGTTCTGATGTTGCACTTAGTCTATTCTGTCTAAAGTCAGTGAAGGAAAGGTCCTTTTTCGCTGAGGCAGTTTTTGTTTGTTTCAATCCTGAGAACCCCTTTTTATCAAGCTGGATTTCCCCCCCCCCATATTAAAAACTGACCTTGTGTCTAACTTTAACCTAGTGGGTAGGCAAGTAAATAAGGAACAAAAACATTTCCAATAATAAATATTTCATTCATTTTTGTTGCAAATAAAAAACAAAAACTTTCACAGATTGATAAACAATAACATTTTGTGGAATTCAATGTTAATTTATTTATTTTTTAAATATGAACACAAAAAAAGAAAGAAGAAATCAATTTGCATGGTTGATAGTGTGTGTGTGTTTGTGTGTGTGTTTATATGTGTGTGTGTTTGTGTGTGTGTGTGTGTGTGTGTGTGTGTGTGTGTGTGTGTGTGTAGAGGGAAAGGTTAACTTGGAATTTAAAGATAGACCAAAACTTGTTGAAAATTATGTTAGTCTCTGTAAAGAAAAAAAAAAAACTTGAAGTGAACATCTGAACACAATTGCTAAACGTTTGCCCAGGAAATAAAATTAAATCATTCGTTGACATCTATGCTGATGACACGCCCATCTATGGCAACACATCAAAGGCCGTAAATGACAAAGTTCTCTCTAATTCTCTCTCCTCTGATCTTTAGCACGTGGTACAATGGGGGAAGAGGTGGCTGGTCACTTTTAATGCATCCAAAACCAAGCTTCTATCTTTACATCATCAACGCTCTGATCCCCATCTGGCATCAATTGAAATGGATGGCTCTCGTCTTGGAGAGGCTCCATGTTTTGACAAGCTTCTGGGTTTGACCGTTTTACTCCTGACCTGAAATGGAACACGTACATCAAATCTCTTGCCAGGGACGCTGGGAAAATGGTGGGATCATTCTACCGCTCCAGAAGATATCTCACTACTGATGCAATTCTCTATCTGTATAAAAGCCAAGTACGTCCAAGGATGGAGTACTGCTGCCACATCTGGGCAGGAGCTGCTAAAAACAGCCTATCCTGTCTTGACAAAGTACAAAATAGACTTCGTGGTTTAGTGGGGGATGCTCTTTTCCCTTCCCTGCAACCTCTCTCCCACAGAAGAGACGTTGTGAGCCTATCTTTGTTTTATCGCTATTTCCATGGCAGGTGCTCGTCTGAGCTCCAATCCCTCGTCCCCCTTCGCCAATCTTTCACAAGAAACACCAGTCTGGCTGAAACTACTGTCAACAATTTTCCCCACTTTTTATCTGTGCCTAAATCAAAATGTAGATTCCATGAGCAAAGCTTCTTTCTTAGAACTGCACGCCAGTGGAACTCTCTGCCGCTTACCTGTTTCCCACCTGACTACAACTTGGACGTCTTCAAGTCCAACATAAACAAACTCCTGACAAACCGCCCCCTTAAGTAAGACACTCTATCAAAACCCCCAATACTAATGATTACTACAATACTATCTCATTGATTACTGTACACGCAATAACCCTTATCCCTGAGTGGCCTTCGGGCATTGATAAGTGGTGACCCCCATGTAAAAAAAACAAACAAAAAAAAAAACAAAACAACGTTCCTAAACAGAGCCATTTGATTGAATCAAAAAATAACAAGAAAGAAAAATAGTTTATTAATAAACTGCCGGTCCTTTTGTAAATCAATATGCAAATGAATTAACCTTGTGATATACATAAGAAGTATATAAAAATACATAAAATATATAAATATGACAGGGTGTTGTTATCGTGCAAAGTTGAATTGCCTTGAAACAACTTGACTTCAAGAATGAAACATGTCTTCTGCCTATATGCAAAACTATTACTATTGGTAATACTTTTGCCGCTGTAGCCAGTGAATAGTGCAAGGAATGGGACTAACTTTCGCATTTATTCATTTTTTTTTAAATGAATATTAATATAAGTAATTTATTTTATTAAAAACAAACTTATAGATATTTTTAAGTCACTCAAATCATATAACATAGTCGTTACATGTCAACACTCGGGACCAACATGTTGTATGCAGACAGTTGCAAGAAAACAAAGACAAGGAAAGAATTCGACTCTCCTTTTTTTTTTTCAGTGAAACAACAGACATTTATTTACAGGTACTTTCCAGAATAGTGCCTTGTGTCTTGTTCAAATGTCTTCTCGTACTCCAATGTGCTTAACAGGACTCTGCCGTGTCAAATACGTGGTACTCAGTCTTTGACCAACCGTGTTTCGGACACGTCTTCCCCTGTCGCTCTCGGCCTACGTGTGTAACACGCTTATCTCTGCCTTTCCATGTCACGTTTTTCTTTTTTTTATAATCCTTTTCTTTCCTTGTTTCTCGCCATGACGTCACCTCACGCATGACTCAGGCATTTACATACGTCGTTTGTTGCTGCTGATGCTGCGATATGTGCATCCATGCTGTGTTCCAATTGCTTTATCTCCATTTCATTTCAAGCATGAAGTACGTTTTATTAAACGTATGGATGAAACTCACTGACCAACTTTATAAAGAGTAACATTTTTTATGTGTGAAATGTGTGAATGAAAATAGAAAGTTTTAAGGTTGCTTTCAATAGAAAAAAATTTAAGGTTGCTTTCAATAGAAAAAAAATTTAAGGTTGCTCTCAATAGAAAAACAATTTAAGGTTGCTCTCAATAGAAAAAAAATGTAAGGTTGCTCTCAATAGAAAAAAAAATGTAAGGTTGCTCTCAATAGAAAAAAAATGTAAGGTTGCTTTCAATAGAAAAAAAATTTAAGGTTGCTCTCAATAGAAAAAAAATTTAAGGTTGCTCTCAATAGAAAAAAATGTAAGGTTGCTTTCAATAGAGAAAAAATGTAAGGTTGCTCTCAATAGAAAAAAAATTTAAGGTTGCTCTCAATAGAAAAAAAATGTAAGGTTGCTCTCAATAGAAAAAAAATGTAAGGTTGCTTTCAATAGAAAAAAAATGTAAGGTTGCTTTCAATAGAAAAAAAATGTAAGGTTGCTCTCAATAGAAAAAAAATGTAAGGTTGCTCTCAATAGAAAAAAAATGTAAGGTTGCTCTCAATAGAAAAAAAATGTAAGGTTGCTTTCAATAGAAAAAAAATTTAAGGTTGCTCTCAATAGAAAAAAATTTAAGGTTGCTCTCAATAGAAAAAAAATTTAAGGTTGCTTGTAATAGAGAAAATATTTAAGGTTGCTTGTAATAGAAAAAAAATTTAAGGTTGCTCTCAATAGAAAAAAAATTTAAGGTTGCTTGTAATAGAGAAAATATTTAAGGTTGCTTGTAATAGAAAAAAAATTTAAGGTTGCTTGTAATAGAAAAAAAATTTAAGGTTGCTTGTAATAGAAAAAAAATTTAAGGTTGCTTGTAATAGAAAAAACATTTAAGGTTGCTTGTAATAGAAAAAAAATTTAAGGTTGCTTGCAATAGAGAAAAAAATTAAGGTTGCTTTCAATAGAAAAAAAATTATGGTTGCTTTCAATAGAAAATGATACTAAAAAATCAGAAAGTTAAATATTAAAAAAATAGATATCTTGAAACCTTTAAATGTTTAAAAAAAAAACAGTTTTTTTTCATATTAGCTCTGTTTAAAAGTGCTCACAAAGTTTTGGCTATATATATAATAAGAAATAATAGGACATATTTCGTTTTTGAAATGAAGATGGTGATTAAAGTTATATCATCATGAGTCGCATCTTTCGCTTGGTGCCTTATTTTTCGCCATTCTTTCCGATCCAGGGCAACTGTTGGGAGATGCGCAATCAAAAATGTTCTCTCCATCTTTTCCTTTGCTTTCCTCTTTTGTCTTCTAACTAACATACCCTCAAAGCATAACTTTGACAGGCCAGTAGTTAATATATATATATATATATATATATATATATATATATATATATATATAATTTCCATCAGGCGATATCCCATAATGAAATGCATTAAACACTTCAATGTGATTGACTATTCACAATAAACCCATCAAACAGCTAACCCAATTCATTTAAGGTATAAACTGACTTTCTCCAGTGATCACGAGACGACATTGAAACAGAATCGGGCTAAGTTGGGCGGTTTTCCAAAAACACAGCACCTTTCTAAAATCAAAAAGGATGCTGATAACTGTTAAAGGGAAAGTTTATTTAAGTCCTTCTAGTAGTTTTATATGACCTTGATTGTGTCACATGGACTAACCAACTAGCCAATCGCATTGAGGGGTTTCAAAATAATTTAGGTAACTCAAAATCTTTTCTTTTTTTAGAATAAAATAAATCATAACATCAATTTATTAATAAATATTGAAAATTTTCATTACGCCAGATAATTGTTTTTAGGTGAATTCTTTTTTCAATGAGGTGTATTTATTTTTTTATATCGACATTTTTTTTTTTCAAAATGGATTGGCTCTTGCAGAACGTCTCACTATTGGTAATGCGTGGTAATGATTTTGCCACTGTAGTAAATAAACGAGAGCACCCCACCCCAAAACGTTGTGTTTTCATTCAGTGAAATAACAATATAAAATTCAGTCATCTATAATATAATGGGCTGTTGTCTGCATGTATGTGTATACGTCCAGCTAAAATTTAAAAAAAAAACTACAAAACAAACTCCCACAAAATTGATATTTTCTTGATCAAAGTCATCCCGGATAAATACTATCTAAAATCTAAAAAAATTATTCATTTTATGGCCATAAACTGGTACAGATTTCATCAGGGAGGGGCAATTTTCCAACCAGATTATGTACTAACTAAACGGAAGTAACTGTTAAGTCAAGGGGTTAATTCCCTTATGAGTTGTCTGTGTGTGTATATGCACAGAGAGGAATTGGCTGGGTGGAGAAGAAAGAGGGAATCGGGGAGGGAGAAAGAGGAAGATAGAGAAGAGATAGAAGTTTTAATATAAATACCTTGCACTTTTGCTTCAGGTAATGCTGGGTAGCTTTGCTAGTATATATATTAAAAACTTTTCAAAAGATGGCTACGTAATATGTTGTGTTTCCACTCTAGCAAATTTTTAATATAACTTTTTCCAGCTTTTTGTTTCGGGCTGTTTATCTTTTCAGAAAATTTAGCAAGAATTATTTTTGATATTTTTCTGCATATCAATTTCATCAAACTTGAAAAAAAAAAAAAAATTTCTTTCATTATTATTGCTTTTTTTTTTTTTTTTTTGCTTGTATCATTTACATTCTTTGGACTACTGTTCTCATCATGAGTGTTATTTTCACAACGTTTCGGCTTATGTAACCTTCGATCTTCTTCAAGTGTGTCTTGTCGAACTCAGAAATCTGCATGGAATTTCGAACGGAACCCTTCATTTAATCTATGGGGGTAACATACTCTCATTCCATCATTAAGAAATTTGCAATTGTATTTTGAGTGTCATCCGCACTGAGGATTGAATCTTCAACCTCAAGAAGAATTTAACTTTTAAAACTGAGTTGTACCAAGTATTTTAACCATTATGCCATGGGTCCTTGTAGATAATTCTAGTATGAATTTAAAGAGCCTTCAACCTAATTTTTCTAGGTATACAATCTTACTAATTTTTATTGTATAGCACTATTTATTACTGTGTATATATATATATATATATATATATATATACATATATATATATACATATATATATATACATATATATATATACATATATATATATATATATACATATATATATATATACATATATATATATATACATATATATATATACATATATATATATATATATATACATATATATATATATATACATATATATATATATATATACATATATATATATACATATATATATATATATACATATATATATATATATACATATATATATATACATATATATATATATACATATATATATATATATATATATACATATATATATATATATACATATATATATATATATATATATACATATATATATATATATACATATATATATATATATATATATACATATATATATATATATACATATATATATACATATATATATATATACATATATATATATATATATACATATATACATATATATATATACATATATATATATATATATACATATATATATATATATACATATATATATATATATACATATATATATATACATATATATATATATATATACATATATATATATATATACATATATATATATATACATATATATATATACATATATATATATATATACATATACATATATATACATATATATATATATACATATATATATATATACATATATATATATATACATATATATATATATACATATATATATATATACATATATACATATATATATATATATATATATACATATATATATATATATATACATATATATATATATATATATATATATATATATATATATATATATATGATGGACTCTCCCGTCGATTTCGACATATAAGCTTCTGCCACAACAATTAAGTTGGAAAATCCACACATATGATTTGTTTATAGTGGTGAAGGCTTTGTGTAGAACCAACCACACTTTTTGGTATTACTGCTAACCTTTGCTGGTACAGACGACTGCCACAGGACAGAGTATACAGTAAACCACAGGTTTTTACATCAGAGTTTCCTTCTCCTAGATATATGTCTTAACAAAGACTGCGCCACATATACAGCACAGTCACGTTGACACACCGGTTCCCACCAGATTACCGAAGTTAAGCAACATTGAACCTGGCCAGTACTAGATGGGTGACCATTTGGGAAATCTAGGCACTGTATGTACTGCACCGAGTCATAGAATTTCTAGGTGGAATTTTTTTTTTTTTTTTTTTTTTTTTTACAAAGGCATCACCACATTATCAAGGCCCAGAGGCCACTCAAGGATAAGGGTTAAAGAGTGTACAGTAGAAATTGGTCAATATAGTAATCATTAGTAATGAAAATTTGGTAAATTTAATAACTTATATGGAACGGCTCATCAAGAACTTATTTACTTTAGACTTGAACACAACCATATTGTAGTCAGCCGGAAAGCAGGAAAACGGAAGACAATTCCACAGGCGTGCAGTTCTAAGAAAGAAGCTTTGTTCATGGAATCTACGTTTAGGTTTAGGCACAGATAAAGAGTGGGGGAAATTATTGATAGTGTTTACAGCTAGACGAGTGTTTCTTGTGAAAGTTTGGCAAGGGGGGACCATAGATTGAAGCTCAGTCAAACACTTTCCATGAAAATAACGATACATCAGAGACAAACTCGCAACATCTCTTCTGTGAGATAGAGGTTGCAAGGAGGAGAAAAGGACATCTCCTACGAGGCTACGAAGTCTATTTTGAACTCTATCAAGGCAGAACAAGTCCTTTCTAGCAGCTCCTGCCCAGATGTGGCAACAGTATTCCATCCTTGGACGTACCTGGCTCTTATATAGATAGAGAATAGCATCAGCAGTGAGATATCTACTGGATCGATAGAAAGATCCCACCATTTTTCCAGCGGCCTTGGCAACAGATTTGATATACGTGTTCCATTTAAGATCAGGAGTAATGGTCAAGCCCAGAAGCTTGTCAAAACTTGAGGCCTCCTGAAGACGAGAGCCATTCATTTCAATTGATGACAAATGTGGATTAGAATGTTGATGATGTAAAGAGAGAAGCTTGGTTTTAGATGCATTAAAAGTAACCAGCCACTCCTTTCCCCATTGTACTACGTGCTCAAGATCAGAGGAAAGAGAATTGGAGAGAACTTGGTCGTTTACTGTCTTAGATGTGGTACCATAAATGGTAGTGTCGTCAGCATAAATGTCTACAAATGATGTAAGGATATGATTTGGAAGATCATTAATGTAGATCAGGAAAAGAGTTGGGCCCAGAATGGATCCCTGAGGGACACCGGCATTAATACTGTGAGCTTTTGATTTTTGCCCCTCAACTACTACTCTTATGAACCTATCAGAAAGAAATGATTTAATAATTGAGAAGACTTTTCCAGCTATACCATAGCTAGCGATTTTATGAAGTAAACCTTTATGCCATATCCTATCAAAGGCTTTAGATATGTCAAGAGCAATTGCCCTAGAAAGATTGCCACCGTCGAGAGATTTGCTAATCCTATGCGATATAACTGTAAGGACATCTGCTGTAGATCTAGCAGAACGGAAACCATATTGAGTAATTTCTTGGGGCACATTGATTCACTGGGATATATATATATATATATATATATATATATGGAGGGGGGGGTTAAAAAAATAAGATCGATTCTTTAAGAGGAGACTTATCGGGATAATGCAAAGCTTAACAAATTGTTTTTGAGCTTATAGAATATGAAGAATATAAAAAACGACAATACAAAAATATATACTAATGCATATAGATTTATTCGTTTATTCAATATGGATTTTACACCAATTATGGATGTAGGTTAATAAACTGTTTATATCATGGTATTTCGAAGTCTAATGCTTCTCAGCAGAAAAAGAGAGAAGATGCTAGTTAACATATTGGAGATGCGCCATCCAGCGATAACTATATTAGAAGTAAAATAATTGTGCATGAGAAAGAAAGGGTACTGCACTGAAACTGTTGGAGGAGGGAAATGGAGCTACGTAAAAGGTTTGCAAGGGGTAACCATAGATTGGAGTTCAGTCGAGCACTTGCCATGAAAATAACGATAGAGCAGAGATAGGCTCACAACGTCTCTTCTGTGAGAAAGAGGTTGCAAGGAAGAGACAAGAGCATCACCTACTAGGTTTCGAAGCCGGTTTTGAACTCTATCAAGACTGTATAGAGCTCGCCAAGCAGTTCTTGTCCAGAGGTGGTAACAGTACTCCATTTGAAGGCCTACCTGGTTCTTATACAGACTGAGGAATGCATCGGCAGTGAGATACCTGCTGGAGCAGTAGAATGATCCAACCATTTTTGTGCCGACTTGTGCATAAGTTGCGAACAATGCCGAGAGGCATATTCGTCTGGTATTTTGTTATCTGTATGGTGGGCACACCACAACCACTATTTTAGTAAAGTACCGTTTATGAGTTTTCTGAATGAAGAGTTCGTTTTGGGGTTTCAACTATCATTTACAGCATGCTGCAGAAATGACTTTTCTTTTTTCTTTTTTTATGTTAAGATTTTTTTTTTTTTTTCTTACTTTGTATTTCCTGTCGGTGATTTTTTTTTTTTTTTTTTTTAACTTTCCCTGCAGTATGCGGGCCACTTGAGCTTAAGAAAACATCTGTGGATTTAGGGAATTAAAAACAAGTTAAAAAAAAAAAAAAACTTATTCAAATATTCGCTCATCCTTTTATTTGATCTTGCTCATTTCTCCTCTTAGCATTCCGATTCTTTATTTAAACACATTTGAATTTTCTTTGTGTTTATTCTGGTCGTCATTGTCGATTTTTTTTTCTTTAAACTAATATTGGTTTCAATTCGTTAAAAACATTCTTTTTTTTATTTAATATTTTTATTTACTGCGCATAAGCCCAAATGTTTTAGATTTAAATTATAAACAAACAACAACAAAAAAAAAACAGTTTTATTAAAATTCTTCTTTTTAATAAGTTTTATTAGAATAAAAAGAGGTTTTATATTCATACTAGCACATCGCCCGGCGTTGCTCGGTCGTAAAATACGTTTTAATATGATATTTTAATTCATGTACATTTCATTTTTTTTTTTTTATTATAGAACCAAGTCTCTATTGGTTATTATATTGTACCCAATATATAGTAGTGGTTTCAAAAGTTTTTAAAAGAAGTATGACTTGGATGCCATCAGTTAGAATCGAAACCAAAACATTTAACTGCCAGATAAGAACTTCATTTAAACACTTACGTATTTCATGCGCAACCACCCTTCAGTGGGTATCCATAGTCTGATAAGAAGCCGTTATATATATCTTCTTCTTCTTCTGTACTTGAATAAACCTGAGTTTTTTTGTTTTTTTGTATATTGATATTCATATTAAAAACCCTTTTTTCTATTTACTTAAAAAGAAAATACAACTTTGTTATATATGCGTAGTGGAATTGCATTCATCTGCAAAAGATCTAGCTAATTTGCATATTCTTTTAAACATTCATTTTAATTAATTCCCTATTAGTTTTTTTCTTTTTTTTTTCTTTTTTTTATGGGATAATCATCTTTAGTTAACTATTACGTGTAATTATATTCATGCAGATATTCTACATGATTTATACTTGCGTAATATTTGCGTAAAAAGATTATAGTAAACACAAAACTCTTTCTATATATATTTATGTATGCGTATATATATTAGTTTTAAAAAAAAAATTTCCTACCAAATTCCTCCGTCAGTTTTTGGTCTACAGACATGAAACTTAATATATAGGGCATTTGATCCCATGCGAAACTTTATATTTGGGATTTAGTCGGGGGAAATAGGTGCAAAAAGTGTGAAAACTAAATAAATGGAATTTTCTAATTGAGGGTCGAACGACGGCATTACGAATATACATGTGTAACGTAATATCTATTGGTTCATGTTTTAATTTTTAACTTTGCAGCAAACATGTCTTCATAGGATAGGCATTAACGTCAAAGGAAAAAGTAAATCGCAAGCTAAACGTTTTGGTTTCGATTCTCGGTGATGACGCACGAGTCTTTTTTTTTTTTTTTTTTTTTTTAACTTTTTAAATCATTACTATATATTGGGTCCAGTATAATATAATAATAAATACGAAATCTGCATTAATCAAAATATCATTAAAATATGGAAGTGCGAAACATTCGTTGAACATCATTTAATCCCGTTCAATGTCGGGTATACTTTCTAATAAATATCTAACAGAAAATTTTTCGATCTGCTTTTTTTATGCTTTCCGCATCTAATGTGTTACGTGATAATGTTACAATCGATGTGTAATGTGAGTGTTAGTCAAGCTTAGATTTGATGGTCTCAGAGGAAGATTAAATCAGGATAATATAGGGAGATGTTTGCAAAACAGGAGACTCTGTTAATATGGTCACATTGAAAGAATGGATGAGAGGTCCAGATTTCGTCAGGGAGGGGCAGAAATAAGTCAGAAATAAGGAATAAGTCTTTAACCCTTATCCTCGAGTTGCCTCTTGGCCTTGATAAGTGATGATGCCTATGTAAAAAAAAAAAAAAAAGTCAGTTTCGGAATCAGTTTCTAAAATCTGTCCAACACATGTCTGTAAAACAGACGTTAAAATTATAATTACTAGCAGGGAGACCCGATGTTGCCCGGGATTGAATAATGATTTACGAAGGTTTCACATGCTCATATTTTTGTCATCAAAATCGGTGAAATCACCCATCTTTCAATCCAATCATTTGGTTGCCTGCTCTAATTGGGGACCCATTGCGGTGCACCTGGAGGAAGCTTTATATGCCTTCTGGCAGTGACTTATTCCACAATACATTCTAGTTTATATTGCACTGTAGAGAACCTACTGTTGATTTCATAAAATTATTTTTATATATCGATGCCTCCGTTTAGTCTCTAAAGACAAAGGACACCCCCTGTAAGAGCAGCTGTGTGTGTAATTGTGAGGCAAGGGTTGTGCAGTCCCCTAAATCGGCACTGCTTGCGTCCAGTGGCAAGGAGAAATCCAGGACGACTAGAAACAATGCCGAGATAAGCGGAGAGCACATACAACACCTAAAAGCTTTAGACAGAAACATTTATTTCTAATGTACACCTGTCATATCAAAGAGCCTACTGTTGATTTAATGTGCTGCTTGTGTGGTAATAAAACTTCTCAAATACACTTATGATGTTAGGCTGTTTAAGTGTGTTAACTTTGGTGAAAATCTCATGTTTCTTTCTTTCATCGGATTATTTCGATTATCGATACTTATCGAAGACATTCCGATACAAAATCTATCTAAGAACACTGCCAGGCACATAAAGTACATTTGTATGAAATTTCATAAAAATCGGTCCAGCTGTTTCGGAGTCTATAGGAAACTCTCTCTCTTTCTCTCTCTCTCTCTCTCTCTTTCTCTCTCTCTCTCTCTCTCTCACACACACACACACAAAGTTCCTTTTATATAATAGTAGATTAGTAGTAGTAGTAGTAGTAGTAGTAGTAATAATAATAATAATAGTAGTGGTAGTATTTCTTTTCTCCTCCTCTCCCCCCCCCCAGCAACTGAAAATAGTGATTTCTGAAAAAGAAAGACCGGCTTTAGATTCACATTAAATAGAATGAATAAGAATTTCGTCATTTGTAATTCGCCAACCACAGAAATCATCAATGTTTGACAGATGACTAACGATATTTGAAATTGATAAGTTTTATTTCTCTTCCGAACTAAACAAAATGCGAGATTTTTTTTTTCTTTCACCCCCCCCCCCCATCTACCTTCAGAGTCAATTTAAATAGCCTTGCATAATGCATCTGTTTGTTTCGTTCTATTTTAAATTAGTGTTAGCAGTGTCCGTTGCCCGGTTCCCCTCAAACGAGGCAGATTGCTACTTGGACGTAAGGGGCTGCTATTTGATACTTGATATCATGTCTATAGGGTCTATGTGACGAGAGGAGCGAGATGCTTGTTCACTTTACATTTAATCTTATTAGTGAAGCAGGAAACAGAGAGGTAATTCCAAAGTTTAGCGATCTGAGAGAAGAAATTATTGGAGAAGCAAAAGGCTCTCCCCGACCTCTGGAGACCTCAACAGTGAAGAGAAGAGGTGTGGTTTTACTGCTAGACTGGTCCGGGGGGGGGGGGAGCACAAGTGCTATGAGTTGGTTTCTGTATGTAGAGGGGGCGGGGTACAAATACAATGAGTTCATTAGAGCACATTCCATTAAAGTACTTTTTGTAATTATGATTAAGGATAACAAAACACCATGTAAGTTAAAGTAGAATAAAATGAATGGGTGTGTTGATTACGTCACTGAGCATTGTAGCCAATGAGAAAGCCTGAAAAATGATTGATAACTGTTGTACATCCGAAAAGGTTTCTGTTATAAAAATAGCACCTGCTGTCATATGCAGACAAACGATGACTACGCTGGCAACCTCTGTAAACGCCAATACGTCGTTAAAGTAAAATTGTTTGGGATATTGTGATCATTTTTGCTACAGTAGAAGCATCGGTATAATAATAATAATAATAAAAAAATGTAGATCCGTATAGAAACCAGATAACACGATGCAGGTTTTTTTTTTTTTTTTTTTTTTTTTGCAAATAAATGATTTATTTATTGTTGTTTTTAATTATACGGCTATCGAACATAAAAAAAAAAAAACTGTGTACCTGTAGGAGAGTGCCTACTGCCTACCCACCTAGAAATGCGTGTTTTTCACCTTTAAGTTTTTTTTTTTTATTTATTTTTATTTTATTTTTTTTAGCAGAAAAAAAAATAAATTAATGACTTTTAAGAAGGGGGTTCACTTTCTCGTTATAACGTTCTAATCACGTGGCACACACACTGGAAATGGACAGTACTAAGTCAGGTAGCAACGAAGTAGAGCGTTATAACAAGAAAGTGAACCCCCTTCTTAAAAGTCATTAATTTATTTTTTTATAATTTTTTTTCTGCTAATATGATAAGCAAGTCTATGATAATCGTCGGAAAAAAAGATGTAAAACACGCATTTTTTAGGGGGTGAGCACTCTCGTACAGGTCCGTCAAAACAACTTCTTCGGCAACGCTATAAGATGTCAATTAAAAAAAAAAAAAAAAAAAAAACAAATATATCGGCATTTTTAACAAAAAAATTTTACGACCTGGCCCAGCGTAGTACAAACATCTTCAACCTCCTTATGTTAAGAACGGCTTTCGGAATAAACACCCGCAACCTCGAAAGCCTTTCTTAACATGGAGAGGTTAGGGGAGTTTATTCTGAAAGCCGTTTTTAACATGGGGAGGTTGAGGGTGTTTATACTACGCTGGGGCAAGTTGTAAAAAAATACCAAAATGTCTGTGTCACCGGAAGGAAAGTTCATGGAGCCAAAAATTTGGAATAAATTTGTTTTTTTGTTGTTGTTTTTTTTTTTTTTAATGAATTCATTTATTTGAAAAATAAATCATACATCGCGTTATCTGTTGTTTGTTTGTCTGTTTGTCTGTTTGCTTATGGCTTTTGAAATTTCAAATTGTTTCGGTTTATCAAAATAATTTCCAACAATATTGATCATTTTTATCTATTTATTTATTTATTTATCGCTTGTCTTTCAATTCATGTTTGGAAGTATAATTTACATCATAAATCTATAACGTCATGCTAAAGCTATAATTATCTTGGGTGCTTGTTCAGATTGGCACTTATGGCGGCATTTACAATTAAAGAACATTCAGAAATGTATGTATGATGTACGTACCACACGAGACGAAGATGAAGAATTAAAAAAAAAAAAAAAAAAAATGGCGTAACTTGATCAAGTAGATTTAGTTTTATTCAAGAAAATCAAATGTTTCTGCGTTATGAGAGTGAAAAAAAAAATGAAATCAAAAAAAATCGGTGAACAAGGGCAGACAACTCTAATGCGCGTGGAAAAATCATCACTTATGTTCTCGTCTGTCACTTATCGGTAAAAACAAAAAAAACAGCAAATTTGTTTTTTGTAAGTAAATAAAAAAAACTACTTGATCAATTTTTGTGACTTTTGGAATATAAAATCTTCATTCCGTGACAAATAAGTACAATATAAAAGTTTTTCTTTATTTCTGTTTATCGCTGTAAGTGCCAATCTGAATAAGCACCTTATTTTGTTATGGTAATGCTTTAATCTCTGTTTATAATAAAGTACAAATAGAATAGTTGGTAGAGCATCAAACTGAAAATCTTCGATTCTGCAATGAATTTATTACATTTTCAAAAATTGTGACAGACAGACAAAATCTCTTTTTTTGTACATATAAGATATTTATCAGACAATGACAATTTGTACCGTTACCCAACACATTGTAGCCTCAGTCTCAAAGTAGACGAAAAATAAGAAAGAACTTCAATTCGCTTTTTCCCATTGTAATGACAACATTTATTTCCTCATTCTGCCACGGGTGACTTCTCATTACAGCAGTGACGTCACCCACGTCTCTAACGTGCTCTCGAATTTCATCCACGTCTCTAACGTGGTTGTCCTTTCTAATGCACTCTTCTTTTCATATTCTTTTTTTTTTTTTTTTTTACCAGTGAGGTTAATTTGCATGCATTTGCATATGTGCATCTGCACTCTGTTACGACTTATTTACACAGAATAAAAAGTAATTTTTTTTACAATAGCATTGACCATGACAGGCATTCATTATTTCAAAATGAATATTATTAACAGTGAATTATGCAAATTGATGTAAAACACACCGTGGAATTTCTACATGGTCCTGCTAGTTCTGCTTAATTTATTTCTTGAGACAAGGCGTGAAGCCACTTGATGAAAAAGCTAACAACAAAAGATGAGTATCGCAAAGACAGGAGATGTCTACTGACCTTAGTTTTGAAAACACTAAGGCTGTAGGAGGAAGACAGTCAACAGAAGAGTTCCACAAGCTTGAAGGTCTTGGAAAGAAGCTACTCAAATAAGTTGAATTACAATGAGGTATAAAAACAGCGAATTGATGGAGACCACTAGACCAACAAGTCAAACGTGCTGGAACAAAGGAAGCAGGGAATAGACAATTCTGAATAGGACATGCCATAACAATTTTTATATGAATAAATGATATATATGGATCTTATAGAAGATCAGAAAAACTTTGGTACCATCAGTTTCAAATTCAAAACAAAGGGAACCAATATTTGGTCGCCTATGTTAGACTCTCTTCAGTCTCTATTTATATGTCTCCCTGGTTTTCTCGGGTAGGGTTCCACTTACCTTATATATATATATATATATATATATATATATATATATATATATATATATATATATATATATATATAATGAGAGAGTGTATTTTGCTACAGAAACATTTTAAAAAAACAATATAGGATAGATTATTGTTTATTAAAAATAAGTAGCAATCCATGTTTTTTAAAGAATTAACATTATAAAAATTTCAGAGGCAAAGCTCAGTATATTTACGTTGCAATTTCTGAATATTTCAAAATTGTGTAGGTGTATTTTCTATTCGTCTGTTGTATGCATTTGTTTTGCATGTCTGTTTGAATTCTTCAAAGACAAACGTGTGTGCATCTTTTTCGTATTTGATTTTATCGCTGAGCCTAAGCTGCATTGAATCTATACACACACATACACACACACACACACGCACACACATTCTCATCTCTTTCTCTCTTCCCTCCCCCTCCTCCTGTGCATGTCTGCTTTTACGTTTGAAAATCGAGCAAAGTTTTTATTCATTTTAAACATTTCTACTTGAATCTCTCTTCTGACTTCTGCCAGGATATATAGTTCATTTTGAATCGTTCTTTAGTGTGTCTTTTTTGTTTGAACACATTTAATAATTTTGATTTGTCTATGTACTAGCAGGGCTACCTGGTGTTGTTCAGAACAATATTTTATTAATCCTTCTCTCTTTCTCTCTCTCTCTCTCTCTTTCTTTCTTCATCCAGCCTATTCCTCTCTCTGAACATGCACACGCACACAGACACACTTTTATAGATTACTCAAGGAATGAGTCGGCATAAGGAAAATAACTCCTTGCAGAAAGTCAGTTACTTCCCTTTAGTCAAATGGTTGGAAAACAGACCCCCCCCCCCTGTACATCGATGAAATCAATTCAGGGTCAAGAAATGAATATTTTTTTTTTAATTGCAGATAATATTCATATAGGGCAATGCCGATCAAAATGATGCTAACTTTGTGGGTGTTTCTTTTGTAGTTTTTTAATTTTAGCTGCACATACAACTGTCCTTCATACAATATATAAATAAAGGGTATTTGTCCGTGTATCTGACTAAAAGTAAAAACAATACACCAGACGCACCCACAAAGTTGATATGGTCTTCTTCAACATTGACTTGGGATAAAATCTAATAATAAAATCACGCTTTTTTTCTTTCTTTTTTTTTTACAATATTAATTCTCTTGGAAGTCAACAGGACCAGAATTAGTCAGTGGAGAATCGATTTTTAAAGCGATTTTTTTAATGTTGTTATGTCGTAATTTGTCCAGATATCTTTCCAATTACCAGAGTAAGTGAGAGAGAGTCGGTGATAAAGAAAGAGAGTGAAGAGAGATAGAGAGAAATGAGAGATAGAAGGAGAAAAACGATAGAGAGGAGACTATTGCATACAAAGGTAGTTCCAAAAAAAGGCATCCTTTTTTTTTTACTCAAAAAGTTGAAGAGCTATGAAGACGGGTGTGGTGCCATGAAAATAAGTGACCTTTTGTGCTCTGAAATTTCTTTTTCTATATCATCATTTTCAATTCACTTTTGCAATGTGTACTACAATGTATTGTGGACTAAATCACATTAAAGTTTAAAATGTAAACGTCAAGTATCGTGCTTTAATTGGGCTCTAAATAGAAACATTCATTTTGAATGCGCCCCTGTCATATCAAAGAACCTATTTTTGATTTTATATGCCGGGTCTTACTGTTTGTGTAGTAATAAAACTTCTCGAATGCACTTGTGATGTTAGGGAGTTCGAACATAATTCAATCCAAGAATTAGTGGATACTAGCAGGGTGACCCAACATTGCCCAGGATTGTATGATGATCAATGAATGTTTCACATTCCCATATTTTTATTGTCATCGAAATTAGTTAAATCACACATTTTTCAATCAAAACGACTGATTGCCTGCTCCAGTTGATGACCCATCGCAATGCACCGGGAGGAAACTTCACATGCCTCTCGCAGTGTCTTAGTTCACAATACATTGTAGTCTACATTGCACTGTAGAGAACCATATTGTTGATTTTATAAAATCATTTTTTATATATAATCGCTTGAATTAAAGTTTAAAATGCAAAAGTCAAGTATCATGCTTCAATTGTGCTCTAAACAGGTGTAAAGTCTGGTCAAAATCGCCTGTTCCTTCTTTCATTAGATTATTTCTATTATCGATACTTATTGAAGACATTCCAATACAAAACCTATCTAAGAAGACTGCCAGGCACATAAAGTACCTTCATGTGAAATTTCATAAAAATTGGTGCTGTTGTTTTCGAGTCCATATGGAACGAACACACAGACACATAGTTCTTTTTTATATAACAGTAGAGATTCCAAGATTCTTTTATCAAGGCATGAGTTCCAATGCCACCTATGGATGTTTGGATTAATGAGAATAAAATTCAATCTGGATCATCGCTTCCAAGATTCGTTTATCAATTGCTGATTTAATTCTTAAGCATTAATTCTGGAAACGGTTTTATTAAACAGGTTATAAATCTAGATTCTTTCGAGGTTTGGGGGCAGAATCAAATGAATTATTTGCAACAGGTTTTTCTTCTTTTTTTTTTAATTTCATTCAGTTTTTCTCGCGTTTTGCCATCGATAGTTTTCTTCCCACAAAATCAATATTTTATTTTGGTTTGTCACTTCCTGTGTTGAAACGTTGCAGCATATTGTTGAGAAGAATAAAATGTAATTCGATTTAATTCCAAGCAGAAAATACTTTGACTGGATCAGAATTATTTTTATACAAATGCCATCATAAAAAAATGTAATTCTGTATCCATCAATAGAGTTATCTCCCTTCTTTTAGAACACGGCAAATAATATTCTGTAAAGATTCCAATTTTTGTAGATGCTTTTGAAGCGAGTTCTTTTATTTCTTTTATTTCTTTTTTTTTTTTTCGGGTTGAGGGTGCTGGCCCTACGCCCAACCTTCCCAGAAGCAGCGCCTAGCCTTCCCAATCGGTCACCCATCTGGTACTGGCCAGGTTCAACGTTGCTTAACTTCGGTGATCTGAGGAGAACCAGTGTGTTAATATGATTATGCCGTACTTCTGTAAAGATTGCATAGTTTTAAAAACGAATCAAATTGAAAAACACTGCCGAGAAACACTGATAAAATTGTAAAAAAAAAATTAATTCTGTATTTATCAATACAGAGTTAAATCCCTTCTCATCAATACAGAGTTAAATCCCTTCTCATCAATATAGAGTTATTAGCATAGTTTAAAAAACCAAAACTTTCTAGAACTGCATAGGATTAAAGCCAGTTAACAGGAAACAAGCAATCTCAACAATGACTGAGACTCTGTTAGCTTTGATGCCAAGTGAAAACATTCAACTGAACTCAAATTCAATTGTTTTAAACATAAGTATATAAAATACTAAAATTTGTGTTATAATCAATATAGTACGATAACTGTCACTCCTTATATGGAAGTTGTTTGATATAGCGGTTATAGACATGAACTACAGATTCAATGTAACAGGTTCACATTTTGCCAGGGATGCTGCATTAATTTTTTGAAATTCTGCCAGGGATACTGCATTAATTTTTTCTCATATTCTTGGAGAAGGTATGAATCCATGTATTCTCCATCCAGCTACAGTAGGATAGACTTGGTTGTATAATTAGTGCAGAAAAGGGAAAATGCTGAAATAACAAGTATTTCTCTGTTTATTTCGGCATTTTTTCTAGTCATCCGGGAGTCAATCACTGAGTTTAGGATTAGTTTGTGTTTGAGGATTGTGTAACCCTTGCTTCATTACAAAGTCAAAACTGAACGAATTCCATGATTTAAAAAATCAGAGTTATTTCCCTTTAGTTAGTACATAATCTGGATGGAAAACAGACCCAACCCCTGACGAAATCTGTGCCAGTTTAGGGTCAGAGAATTCAGTTTTTTCTCCAAATATTAGATATTATTTGGTAACGCCGATCAAGAATATACAAACTTTGTGGGGTGTTATTTTGTTGTGTTTGACTTTTAGCTGGACAGACACACACAACTACCCTTTATATTATAAACTAGCGGAGGTACCCAGCATTGCTTGGATGTGTAGAGGTAATGTAGTAAGGAACCCTGGTGGCAGGGGGTAGGGGTAGGTGGAGAGAGGTGTTTAAAGATGTGACAGTAGCAAGAGGAGGGAATCAAAACAGCAGTAGGCAGCCCGGGTGGAGAGAGGTGTTACAAAAAAAAAGTGGTAGAAGGCAGGTAGGCTCGAACCCGTAATGCAAAGGGGAAAAAGAAGATGAAAAAATCTAATATCTTAGCTGATGCGTCCATCGCAAAGCCGGAAGTCGCGAGCGTTGAAATTAAGGGTAGTCAATCGAAAGGAGATGATGACTTGCAAAAATGTTGACGAGAAAAGCAATCCCTCTTTGTAGAAAACTGCCCAGTTGAGGGTGAAGATCAGCTGAAAATAAACATTTAAAAACGCAGGTGGTTGAACGTCAACGTATGGTTTTCTAGGTCAAACATCACGCCATAGTAGTAGTAGTGGTAGTAGAGAAAGTGAATTCACAGTGCGAATTTTGTAAGATAAAAATCGCTGAAATAAAAGATTTTTACGACGTCATTTCGTAAATCCTAGATATTATAATCTAAGGAGTATATAAAAAGTTCTAAGACATAGTAACCCCCCCCCCGGACCCCCCCCCCCAAAAAAAAACCTTTGCCGGACACACACACGCACACACACACACACACACACAAACACATACACTTTGCCTTTTATTTATATATATATATATATATATATAGATGATACAGTTGTCACTACTATACCTATCTTACTTATGTTATCTATGAAACAATGAAAGATTAACTTGTTATTTTAAAGACTTTGTTATGGAAAGTAAAGTTTTGAAAATGAATGTTACCAAAACCAAAATAATGATCAGTTGTTGCGTTTTCAGTGAGTAGCTGATCTGTATAAGTATTGAACTTTAAAAGTTTGCAGATGAAGAGCAAAGATCTTTCTCATATGGACACGAAAAATTATCTGTATGAATTCTTTAGAATTCATGCACACAATCTTTTTATCGAGTGATTCCGGTTTCAGATTGGTTGCTAGCAGAACGTGGCTCATATCGCCAGTGTCTATAAATATAACCTTCCAATTTTGTTTAGTCATACCTTCTTTTGTATAAAAAAATATTGCAACAGTTTCTTTGCTCAGTTTCTGGAAAGGGAGTCGTGTGTAACCGGATTTTTGTGTTGTATTGTAAGAAGTGCATTGGAATTTTGTATCTTTATTGTTGTTAGTTCTTTATATAGGTGCTTGTTCTTTTCGCGATTTAGCTGGGTGTACAGCCATATGTATGCAAATTAGATAGCACAAGAAGTGCAGTGGTAGTAGTAGTAGGTTGAGAGAGGCTAACCAGTTACTGCTCAAGAAGTGTATGACAATGGAAATGAATGAGAACTCAGATGTGGAGAAAGTATATTTGAATGGTGAAGTTATTGAGGTTGTGAAAAACTCTTGTGAAGCGGGGGGGGGGGATCTTGGATTAGTAGATATAGAAGAGTTAAGGTGGCACGTTCAGTACTTGACTTTTGCAGAGCAGGAGACTTTTTTAGTATGGTCACATTGAAAAAAATGGATGAGAGTTCTTGGGTTAGTAGATGTAGAATAGTTGAGATAGCAGGTCCAGTTCACAGGAAAAAAAAATGGAAGGAAGCAGTAAAAATTGAGAGAATGGGGATATATAAAGATCTGGCCAAAGATAGGTTAGTTTAAAAGTCAATTTCGTAAGTCATTCAACACATAAAATGGACTTGAAACTGATCACCACCACCACCACCACCACCACCACCAATGAACGACAACAACAACAACTTTGTGAAATTTCCCAGAGAAACTATCAAATTAAAAAGTAGTTACTTCTCTAAGGGGAAAAAAACCTTACCAGAATTTTTTCATATGAATGCCCTCTTCAAAAAAGGGACTTAACTCTATATTTTACAATGCATAAAAAGGAGTCAGTTTACAAAAAGAATTGCCAATAAAAACGCTACCGGGCAAACAGCTAGTGTACTTATATCTTTTCAAGTACTAGTTACAATGAAGATTATTTTCTTGCTTCATCTTTTTATCTTCTTCCGTTTTCTTGTTGTTCCTAATCTCTTTCCACCCTCTCTCTCTCTCTCTCTCTCTCTCTCTCTTTCTCCCTCTCTCTCCCTCTCTCTCTCTCTCTCTCTCTCTCTGCTCAGATAATCTCATAGACATTATTCTCTGCAATGTCTTTGATAAGACAACAGAGATAAGTCGTTCGCCATGTCTGATCAGCTAACCATCAATCAGATACATTTTTAACAGTGAATCACTGATCAAATTTCTCTTAAAAGAAATTTATTTTTGTTCTCTCCAATATTATTCTCCAGTTTGTTTGTATTTAAAGTTAGCAAAAACAAGCAACGAAATATAAACTAATTAAAACTTTTTTTTTGTTTTAGTCAAAAAAAAACACCTTGGGGGTCAAATGTTGGTCTGTGTTCTTAAAAAGAAGAAGAGAAAGTTTGTTTTTTCCATCCAAACTGTTGGTATAATTTTTTCCATTTTTTTTTTTTTCTCTCTCAGAAAATTCTTATAAAATTAAATCAATCTTAAAATTCTTTTATTTTTCACTTTGAATTATACAACAATTTCATCACAAAGAAAATTAAATTTCCAAACTAGAGTTAGACTTTAAATTGGATTTTATTGTAATTAATAAATGAAGTTAGATTTTAAATTGCGTTTGATTTAGGTGTTCTCCACCAATTAGTTCAATGCTGTTCATTAAAATTGTTTAAAGTTAGCTTTTTTTTAGCTTATCCGTTTAAAGTCAGTTTATTTTTTTAGTTGATATGTTTAAAGTTCATTTTTAGCTAAACTATGATTGATTTTCGTCTAGTTTTACTTGTGCTTGTGACATTCACAACAGATGAATTCCAACAGTTTTTTTTTTCCCTGGCGTACAGCATATCTCCAACTGTAGCCTCTCACTTATAATGCATCCTATTTTTGGAACCTTCCAATAGACCAAAAAGTAAATAATCGGTTGACCTTTTCTTTTGTGATTTTTTTTTCTTATATTTGTCTGTTTATTCCTTGTTCCATTTTATCTTTTCTTGTACATTCTAGCGGATTTGCACCCTTCCACTCTATCACACACACACACACACACACACACACACACACACACACACACACACACACTCTCTCTCTCTCTCTCTCTCTCTCTCTCTCTCTCTCTCTCTCTCTCTCTCTCTCTCTCTCTCTCTGAGAAAAAAGAAACCAAATGCAATTAGTAAGTAGAAAAACAGGACAGGCAAGCTTTCTTTGATGTGAAAACTATCAGGAATTACATAATATATAAATAAATATATCGATGCATAATGTCTATTACAGAAGAGAGAATTATTCCTCATGAATTTATATTCATTTTAACTTAGTAAGAACATGTCTCTTTAACCATCACTGATTTTTTTTTTAAATTCACAATATGATTTAATATCATGTATTATATAAAAACAATGATATGGCACTTTCTTTTAATTTTTTATTTATTTACTTTTTTTTACTCTTGTTCATCCTTAAAGAATGCATGTTAGTAAAGTCAAAAAAGCAAAGAGAAAGAATTCCAAAATCTATTAATCTGAGGGAAGAAACCATTAAAATAGAAGTTTTTCTAGCATCTAAGGACCTATACAGTGAAGGGGTGGGATTTTGCTGCTAGACGAGTTTGTTGGGAGAATGTACATCGAGGGGGGCACAAGGGCAATGAGTTCATCAGAATCTTTTTCATTAAAGTACTTGTAAAACAGGCACAGGGATGCAACATTGCATTGAAATTGGAGCTTGGCTGATAGTGCAGAACCTATTAAGTTTGAGATTCTTTTATGGACCCTGTATAAAAGGAAGAGACTAGTGGTGGATGCACCAGCCCAGATGTGGTAACAACACTCCGTGCATAGGTGAATTGTGGATTTATAAAGATATAGGATACTCTCAGATGTGAGTAATTTTCTAGCACAGTAAAGGGAGCTTGCAGCAGCTTTGGCAATGTCCTCAATGTATTTGTTCCAATTCGTGTTGCCTGTGAATCGTCTCCATAAGCTTACAACTAATTTTAGTTAGTTTTTTTATTTTAAAGACTATTTCTCTTGCAATTTCTTCATCACAGTGACAACTTGTACACACGGTATTTGTAAAATCTACGGTATAACTTTCAGATTATGTTCTTTATATGTAAATTGGTTCGAAAATGCTTGGTTCTGAGTTGGAGGCCATTGAAACAAATAATGTAGTACAGAGGTTTGTTCGAACACCGATATGTTCAGCGACGGAAATGAATTTTCACCTTTCAATTAACTGAAATAGAATTGGTTTCAGGGTTTAAAAGTTCCTTTTTATCTGCAAACTTTGAGGTTTTTATACATTCAATCGTAGAGTAAAATCACCAACAAATATTTATCAAGTTGATTGCAATAATATACTACATACCTGCACTAAGAGAATAAAATGTAATTCCAATTAAACTGTTTTTATTTCTTACTATTCAATGATGGCACAAGTAGATGAATGAAAAGGCTGGGAGGGATAGGGGGGAGGTTACTGTTTGGAGGCGGGAATCTGCTTCCATCAAAACAGAAGGCAAATCGTAATCTGAGATTCTCTCTTTGGCAAATTTCTTGGATGAAGATGATTCCTTAAGGTTTTTAGGACACCTCGTGGTCCTCTGTTGTCCCACACTAAAAGGGGTCAACAAATTGAATTGTTGGTTTCTGTTGACATGCTGGTACGCTAAAAATAATTCACAGTCAAACGGGTTGCCATGACCCCGTTCTAAAAATAACTTTTGTCGCAAAGTTCAGACTAGCATGATTATGTCGTCGGCGTGGGCGTGGGTCGTCACACTATACTTCCAAAATATCACGCATCAAACCACCGACCTGATCCGACAAGTATGAATCACAACGTTTGACTGAGGAATAGC
Organism: Euprymna scolopes; assembly: GCF_053919585.1. Taxonomy (NCBI): domain Eukaryota; kingdom Metazoa; phylum Mollusca; class Cephalopoda; order Sepiida; family Sepiolidae; genus Euprymna; species Euprymna scolopes. Next base: position 9,548,780 of record NC_136517.1, read on the forward strand.
GTTGCGTGTTTACATTTGAAGTGGGTTAGGGTTCGAACACCGAAATTTCGTTTGACTACAAAAGCAAGAAAATTTCCAACTTTTGGTTCGAACACCGAAATTTCGTTGGTTTTGTTTTTGTTTTTTTTTTTTACATAGGCATCACCACTAAACTAAAGTTGTTCGACCACAGAAACGTTTGACGATTGAGGCATTACTGTACTGATCAACATACTTTTTGATAAACATACTTAAATCATTCGTTGACATCTTTGCTGATGATACGACCATCTATGGCAACACATCAAAGGCCGTAAATGACAAAGTTCTCTCTGATTCTCTCTCCTCTGATCTTGAGTGCGTGGTACAGTGGGGGAAGAGGTGGCTGGTTACTTTTAATGCATCTAAAACCAAGCTCCTATCTTTACATCATTAACGCTCTGATCCCCATCTGGCATCAATTGAAATGGATGGCTCTCGTCTTGGGGAGGCTTCATGTTTAGACAAGCTTCTGGGCTTGACCTTTACTCCTGATTTGAAATGGAACACGTACATCAAGTCTGTTGCCAAGGTCGCTGGGAAAATGGTAGGATCCTTCTACCGCTCCAGAAGATATCTCACTACTGATGCAATTCTCTATCTGTATAAAACCCAAGTACGTCCAAAGATGGAGTACTGCTGCCACATCTGGGCAGGAACTGCTAAAAACAGCCTATCAGATCCTTGACAGAAGAGACGTTGCGAGCCTGTCTTTGTTTTATCGTTATTTCGATGGCAAGTGTTCGTCTGAGCTCCAATCTCTGGTCCCCCCCCCCTCACCAGCCTTTCACGATAAACACCCGTCTAGCTGAAACCACCGTCAATAATTTTCCATACTCTTTATCTGTGCCTAAATCCAAACGTAATTCCATGTAATGGATAGAATTTTATATTTTAGTTTTAATAAAGAATATTTTCTTTAGTTTGTTATCTTTTCATAATCTTTAGAATCCTTGAATTTTTATCTTTTTAAGATCTCTAGAATTCTAAAATATTTATCTTTTCATAATTTCTAGAATTCTAAAATTTTTATTTTTTCATAATTTCTAGAATTCTAAAATATTTATATTTTCATAATCACTAGAATTCTAAAATTTTTATCTTTTCATAATTTCTAGAATTCTAAAATTTTTATCTTTTCATAATTTCTAGAATTCTAAAATTTTTATCTTTTCATAATTTCTAGAATTCTAAAATTTTTATCTTTTCATAATTTCTAGAATTCTAAAATTTTTATCATTTCATAATTTCTAGAATTCTAAAATTTTTATCTTTTCATGATTTCTAGAATTTTTATCTTTTCATGACCTAGAATTCTAAAATTTTCTGTCAGTAAAAACTAAAGGAAACTCAAGTAAAGAAAAAAATTATAAATAAACATTAAAAAAAAGTTTCTGTATTCCGTTTATTCCCGTCAGATTTTCATGCACTTTGTTTTTAGTTTCAAGAAAGAAAAAAAAAAATTAATGAAAAAAAAAAATCCATCAGTTTCAATTTTCATGGATTATCATATTTATCAAAAGGTCACCATGATTATTGTTTGTCCAAAACATTTGTTTTTGTTCTCATACACTTTTCCCTTATTTTTCCACATCTTATTGGCTATTTCAGTGACCCAGTTTTTTTTTAGTTTTTTTTATTATTGTTGATAATAAAAATGGAGAATCCTTTCAACTTAATCGATAATAGTTTAGCCAATCCTAAGATAGGAGCCATGTTTCTTGTTCCGTGTTTGTTCAAGTCTTCTTTCAATTTTTGTCTTGCTTTTGAAGATGAACATTTGTAGAAATGTCTTTCAGCTGCACCATTTCATTTTATCTAACAGCAACCAATCTTCTTTCTTTCTTTTTTCTTTTTTAAAAAATATTTTTGTACTTTTTGGTTCAGTTATCACTTCATTACGACTGTAGGAATTGTCCTCACCATTTTGTTTTGTTTCATGTCATGTCTACTTCTTAGTATCCACACTTTGGTGTGTACATGGATTCTCAACATCGATATTCGATTGTTTCTTTTGTTAGCAAATATATTGTTTATTATAGCACATGTGTAATTTCATAACAGAACACACTACTTACTTTTTCTTCCAGTTGGGGAAAACAAACATGGATGCTAAATATTACAAGCATTCTTTTTTTTTTTTCAATTCAATTCAATTTATTTGGCAACAAATAAAACAATCATGCTTCAATTGCCATAGAAATTAACACAGAAGAGGATACGATAGTCCAGCACCTGTTCAAATTCACCTTGAATTGCTGGTGCATTTAGTATCTCTTTTAGAAGTCTATTCCAACATTCGAGGATTCTGATTAAATAAGCAGCCCTCCTTTGCTTCAATCGAAATTGGTGAAATAGTTTCTTGTGGTGTCCGCGTAAACACTTCCATCTTCTGGATCTAACCGCGCTCACAGATAAAACTATTCAACTTTCTTTAGCAGCTGCCAACAAATAAAAGGCCAGAATCTTTTAGAGAATGTGGATGAAAGTTTCTTTTGTCTATTAATTTATAACAATCCAATTCATATAGTAAAGTGTGTTACAGCTATTTATGTGTACTAGCATGGGTTCCCAGCGTTGCCCGGGTGTTTGGAGGTGTGTGTTGAGCCCCAAAAAAAAGTAAAGAAAGTGGTAGTAGGAAGGCAGGCTCGAACCCGTACCCCGAAGGAGGAAAAGAACGGGGGAAAAAAACGTGACGTCTTTGCTGTTACGACCACCGCCAAACCAGAAGTGATGTAGGTTTAAATTAAGGCTAGACAATCAAAAAGAGGAGATGACTTTCGAAAATATCGGTGAAAAAACCGACCCCTCCCTGTAGAAAAGTGCCTAGTTGAGAATGAAGAAATTAATGTTTGTAGCCAATTTTTCAGTAATTGTCGTCTGAAGGGCAAGCTTCAAAACGATACTCATCTTGTAAAAATCAATCGCCTCTGTCGAAAGTTTTAGGCAGACATGCAAACATACATACATACATTAGCTCAAATTTTCGACCCAAACCGATTAAAAAGCTTGCCCTCTCTCTGAATACCATTTATGTAAAATTTCAAATGTTTCGACCAGAAATTGTCTGAGTAATTTGGTAGAGACCACAGAGGTCAATTTTTTTTTAAACTTTGATCCCTATTATGACCCTTTAAAATTTATTGTTTTGTGCTCAAATCAAATTATTAAGTTAGATCCATGTCCAAGCAACCTATATCTAAAATTTCAAGTGTTTAGACCCAAAATTGTCGGAGGAGTTTGATAGAATTCTCAAAGGTCAAATCGTTAAACTTTGACCCCTTAATCACCAAATTTCTGGCGGAAAACCGATTATAAAGATTTTTCCAAATCTCAGTACCCTGTATATCAAATTTCGAGTCTGTAGACTGAAAATTGACAGTTATTATGTAGGGAAATGTGTACACACACACGCATTTTCATATATATATATATATATATATATATATATGATATGTGTAGTGTGTATTTAGGCAGCATTTTTTTTTTTTTCATTTAAAATAAAAATTATTAAAAATAATAGTTTTATTATTTTTTCAACTTTTCTTATTTTCTTGTGTGAAAATGTAATAAAAAATATTAATATAATTTCCATAAGTGTCATAAACGTTTTTGATTTGGCATCAAATCATCTTCAGTTGAGGGAGCAAATGAACGAATAGGCTGGAAAAGCAGAAGAAAGAGAATTTCAATAGCCACATTTTAAAATATTACTACAATCTTGATAGACAATATTGTTAATTCTAGGTTGTTGGGTTTTTACGTAGATGGCTTCAAATATTTTAAACTTTTTAAAATTATGTTTTTTGTAGAGATTGAAAAATTGCACTAGAATTCATGTTTATGCATATCAATGTACAGAATTCACTCTTAAACAAATAAATTATAAGTGTTGGAACATAGCTGTTAAGTGTAAAGGTGGGTAATCTTGGCTATATTTAGTTAAATTTAGTTTTGTGCAAAAATAGTAAAAATTCAGATACCTCCATTTTTTTTAAATTTTAGCAATAGGAATTTCAGTTTATTTGGAATATTGTAAAGGGTTTTTAGGGGGACATATGGGCACAACCCTCCATTTGAAAATTGAATATTTCAGATTTACATTAAATTTGATTTATAGTCATTAGATACAATCAAGTAAGTTCTTTTGAATTTAAATGCCTTCTTAAGCCTCCTTAAACCTTAAATTTTAGACATTTTCTAAAATCGCAATAATGTAATGAACTTTGATAAAATTGAAATAAGGATTCTAGACACAAGGTTTAGTCACATTATATCTTGAATTTAATCTTGGTAAGTGGACATAAAAGTGGTGCAAAACTGTTCTGTTTAAGGAGTTAATTTTACACGTCTGGGATGAGTATTCTTCTACAAGATGGAACAATAAAAGTGTTGTCCTAAAAAAAAACAACACTACAGCTTTATTTTAAAACTTTTATTGAAACAATCAATTCAGCTAACTTGATTATGTAGTAGAGCTGACATCTATTCAATGTAGCCGCCTTCATCCTCTATCGCCCCCTCGATATGGGTTTGAAACTGGGAACGTGCCTTTTCCACAAGCGCCGGCGGGAGCTCGGAAAATACTCGTCAGAGTGTAATGATAAGGCTGGCTTTTGTGGCATGGGAGGTCATGTAGGTGATGTTTTCGATGTATAACCAAATGAAATAGTTCAGTGGATTCAGGTCAGGGGAGGAGGGAGGCCCAGTGAGAGGAGGCTACAAAGTCATAGCACTCCTTCTGAAGCCAAGCCTGGATTTCTTTGGACTTGTGGGCCAGCATACCAAAGACCATAACCGTGGCCGGAAACTTCGTTAAACTGTGTCCTCAAGGATTAAACAATCCGGATTTGCAATTTGAGAGTGCTGACAATGGTCCTGTTGTCATAACTTTGATTGGTAGAGAGCATGAGTTGTACAGCGGCGCATCTCCGATCTTGCTACATTTAAATTTCTGTATATCAGTACAGTCAGGGAAGCAGGTAGCAGGAAATGAATTCCAATGTCTAGCTAGGGAAGAAACTATTAGATTAGAAATCTTTCGAGGGGGCACAAGTGCAATGAGTTCATCAGTACACATTCCATGAAAGTACCTGTAAAATAGGCAGAGGGACGCAACATTGCAGCAATGGTACAGGGGTTGGAACTTAGTTGACAAAGTGGGATATATTAGATTGAAAAACTTTTTTGAACCTTGTCCAATAGGGAGGGACTAGTGGTAGATGCATCAACCCATGTATCGGTGAATGGTGGCATTTTAGAGGTACAGGATACTCTTAGGTGTGAGTAGTCTTCTAGCACGATAGACGGAACCCGTCTTTGCAGCAGCCTTTGCAATGTCCTCAATGCAGTTGTTCCAGTTCATATTGCCTGTGAATGCCGAGCGTTTACCCTCTTTAATAAACCATTGAAGAAGCATATATGTTTTGAATTGCAGCAAAATTGACCAACCAAGAAAAACTTGTTTCTTTTCTTCTTCTTTTTCCTTCTCTCGCCTTATGTTATTTTTGAATTCATAAACAAATCAGAATTATTGGAAAAAGGAATACATTTTCAATGCCTCGATTCAGTCTCAAGAGACAGTGAACACCCCCTATAAGGGTAGCTACACATGTAATTGTGAGGCAAGGGTTGCACAATCCCAAACCACACCTCTCCTGAATCAACATTGCCTGATTCCAGCGCCAAGAAGTCCAGGGGGGGGAGGGTCTGGAAACAATGCTGAGATCAGTGGAGAGCACATACAGCACCTGGAATTCCCGAGTGGTCACCCATTTTAGTGCTGACCAAGCTTAACGTTGCTTAACTTAGGTAATATAAAGGGAACCGGTATGTCAACATGATTATGCTGTATATACATAATATATTTTAAAAGCAACAAAAAGAAAAGAAAGATGGCCGGGAGGGGGGGGGCGTAAAAAGAAGTAAAAGAGAACTTACATTTTTTTTTAATCAAAGTTTAGTAACTCTCCTCCCCTCCCCCCACACACAAATACACACAGCCGAGAGGATGAAAGGGAAGCAACCCATATTAGTATTCTTTTGTGCTTATATTATTAGTGGCATTTCCTGCAGCATCCATAAATGGATAAGAACACCTTTTCCCAGCCCTGAATTCCAAATTACCATTTAACTTTTTTTTAATTACTGCAATTTTTTAATTTTAAACTAATAAATAAAATGGATGTCTGGCGTGAACATGGACCCCATGATATTATTGTAAAAGCCCTTGAATCAAAATTAATATTATCATTGGATTCCACATAAAATTTTATTAAGTAAAATTGTTTCATCTCGGTATAGGGCTTTATTTTCGATTGTATTACCGGACAGACAGACAAACAGTGGCACTACACACGTAATTCAAAATTAATACCGATTTCAAAACCAATAAGTAAATTAGTTAACTTGTAATGAATATTGCATATACACAAGCATAGAACACATATACACAAGCATAGAACACATATACACAAGCATAAAACAACATATATACACAAGAATAAAAACACATATACAATCATAAAGACAACATATATACACAAGCATAAAAACATATATACACAAAATATACACAAACATAAAAACATATATACACAAAATATACACAAACATAAAAACATATATACACAAAATATACGCAAACATAAAAACATATATACACAAAATATACACAAACATAAAAACATATATACACAAAATATACGCAAACATAAAAACATATATACACAAAATATACACAAACATAAAAACATATATACACAAAATATACACAAACATAAAAACATATATACACAAAATATACACAAACATAAAAACATATATACACAAAATATACACAAACATAAAAACATATATACACAAAATATACACAAACATAAAAACATATATACACAAAATATACACAAACATAAAAACATATATACACAAAATATACACAAACATAAAAAAAACATAAAAAAGATGGTACGTTTCTTGTATGAACTTGAAAGAGAGCATTTTGGTTTAACATTATTGCAAGAAATGAACCCAATTATCACATTTGTTTTAATTTTTTTTTATGGAAATCGCTCCAGACAAGGCATGAAACAACTTGATGTAAGAAGCTAAAAAGAACAAAAGATAATTATCGCGAAAACAAGAGATGCTTATTGACTCTTGAAAAACCAAGGTAGGAGAAAAACGTCAGGAAGAAAAGTCCACAATCCTGCAGTTCCAGGAATGAAGCTACTTGAATAAGTTGCTGTATTACAATGGAATGTAGTGAATTGGTTGACACCACCAGACCAATGAGCCAAACGTGTTGGAACAAAGGAAGCAGGGAACAGATCAGACAATTCTGAATAACACATGCCATAATAGTATTTATAGAAAAGACTGAGACTAGCAACATCACGTCTGTGAGATTAATTGCAGAGAACAAAAAAGGTTAGGGACTAATCAAATCACAAATCCGTTTTTTTTTTTTTTAATCAATCAAGACAAGGCATGATGCCACTTGATATAAGGAGCTAACAAGAACAAAAGATTTCTATTGGCCTTAGTCTTGAAAAGATCAAGTGTGTAGATAGAAGTAAAACAGTGAGCAGGAAGAGAGTTCCACAATCCTACAGTTCTTGGAAAGAAGCTACTAGAATAAGGAGCTTATTACAATGAGGCTACTGCACTTTATCAAACATTCTCAAACGGCACAGAAAATCATCAAATATGGTAGTATTTAAAGCCTAAAGACACTTCCATTTTTGTATAGATTAGTTTGTTACCCTATCTTGAAGAAGGTTGAGTTGTATATTTTCTGTAATTTTAGACATCCGGTTTTACTTTTGTATTTTTTTTTTTATTTTTGTATTTGCAGGAAGAAGGTCAATCATCAAGTTTAGGAGACTCCCAAGAACTGTGTGTAATTTCCGAAAGTAACGAGAGTGAACCAGGCACAGAAATGGCATCCACGCAAGATGGAGGGACGACTTCATCGACAGCTAATGCTGCAGCGTCTGGTATGTATGGTGACAGTGCTGCGACCAACTGCATCCAGCAAGACCAAATGAACGCTCTTAGCTGCAGCATGGATCCCCGTGCTTCCTCCCCTGCCCTGCCACCTCCTCCTCCCTCGCTGTTACCCAGCTTCCCGGGCATCTATGAAGGGACCTCCGGGGAGGACGAATACCCACTGCCTCCACCCATAATGGTGGACAGTGGCAGTGGCAGGATTGGTGGCGATTACACTAGCGGTCCTCCGCCGCCACCACCATCGCCACCACCACCGCCCCCGCCCCTGGAGGTTTTCAATGCCCTCATCGTCGGTGGCAGCAGCTGCAGTAGTCCGCTGCGCCGCGGAAGCGGGGCCAGCAGCAGCGCCAGCACCAACAGTGCGCAGTTCACGCCCCCTCCCCCGCCCCCGTTGTCCTCCACCCCTCCTCCGCCTCCGCCGCCCCCTCCGTCCCTCTTCCAGCCAGATCACGATACTAACATCCTCTACTGGAGGGATACTTCCGAAGGGTCACCGTCGCCCGCTGCTTGTCTTACTAGCGCCTCTACCCCTACTACTGTTGATGCATCTACTAATCGGACTCCTTCCCCCCCGCCCAGCCCCCCAGCTGCATCTGCTACCTATTCTACTGCTTCCACCTCTACTAGCACTACTCCTCCTACTACCAAGCATGTTACTACTACTACAACTCAAACAACCTGTGCTGACAAGTCGATCCAGGCTACCTTACCTGATCCTCATTATTCTGCTGAAATCTATTTGCAATCTGCATTTTGTCCCATTGCAGCTCTTTCCATGGAGAGTCCGCCACCCCCACCACCGCCGCCTCCACTAATGGTCAATGGTATAGCACCTTCACCTCCTCTGCCACCACCACCACAACAACAACAACAACAGCAATCGGCACCGTCAGAAGGAGCGGTACAGAGAACCCTTACCAACGGCAGCGTTGTTGGAGACGGACAGGACTCTACAGACCCGGAGAGCCGGCGGCACCAAATGTCGTCGAGCAATGGTATCATACAAAATGAAAGAACTGTTGCGCAGTCCAAGATGGAATTGCCAAACCTGCCCCTGAACGGCATGGCTGAATCTGCTAAACACTTAGTGTCAAATGATGTCCATGATAGAAAAACGAGAGAGAAAGATACGAACCGGCGGTCACCGCATTCTGGAGATATGTCCCCAGAGATGATCGAGAGCTATACGAGCACTGGATCCACTGAGCAGGATCAAGTCTACTATGACATTGTGGAGTACGCTGAAAAACATTTCAATGATCATATCAAGGAATCTGCTGGTACCGTTATGAAGTCTTTAAAAAAGAGAAAATCTATGCAGGTAAGAACGCTTTCCATTTTTTGAAATGAAGATTTTTGTATATTTATTAGTGATGGGATGATTCCAATATTTTTCCCGATTCTGATACAATTACCGATTCTGATTCTTTTAAAACCTCTAAATATTTAGCTATAAAACTGTTTTTTCTTAGACTACTGTAAAAGCCCATGTAATATGTGCATATATTTTCGCAAAAATAAAAATATACTAGTGGGTTGTGTCGATTTGTAGATTTTTGATTTGCTGTTTGAAATCAATATTATTTTATCATTATCATCAATAAGAAATTAAATTTTAAACAAATAAACACAAAAAAAAAAAACGATTAAGAAAAAGGGGGTGGCATTGGAAAATAGGCACAAATTTTTCTAATTCTGATACCGATTTCAATGCTCCTGTTACAATATTTTTGGGTTAATAATGGGGTATGATCCCACACAGTCAGGCGATTCTATTTATAAACGATGCTGCTAGGAACTGACGAATCGAATTAATTCACGTTCTGCTACCAACCAATCAGAAACCAGAATTGCTCCATAAATATTAAACCTTTTCTGTAGCAATTTCGCATGCTTTTTCCGTCTCGACACAGTAAGAATATTTTGCTCTGTGGAACTGTCTACTGCAAACCAGTCACCTCTCAAGACTTGTTTAAAACAACAAACCATCGGAAACTGTTCTGAAACTAAACATGACTTACACTTCCCCCAAAATTCTGATTTTTCTGATTCTAATCAGTCGTCCCATCACTAATATGTGTTTTTTTTTTGTTTTTGTTTTTTGCATTAAAAAATAGGCACAATTTTTTTTTTATTCTGATATCAATCCAAATACTCCAAATAAAATTCTGATTTTTCTGATTCTAATCAGTCGTCCCATCACTAATATGTGTTTTTTTTTTTGTTTTTGTTTTTTGCATTAAAAAATAGGCACAATTTTTTTTTTATTCTGATATCAATCCAAATACTCCAAATGAAATTCTGATTTTTCGAATTCCTGATTCTAATTCCGATCAATTATCCCATCACTAATATATGCGTGTTTTCTTTGGAGGGGGGGGTCATCATCATCATCATCATCATCATCAATATTTTTATACTTCTGGCACGTTTCTGTAAAAAAATGAAAAAGATCTGCAATCCATACAACAAAATACAAAAGAGACTTTGCAGTCTAATTGGGGGCGATCTCTTCTCTTACCTGTCTTTACAGCTCTTCTCCAGCGGCTGCAGTCTTCAGCCACAAACTCTCAGCCAATTGGATCAATGCTACCTGCCCTCATATCTCTTTTGTAGACATTCTTGTAACGTAGGACAGGTCTTCCTACTGATCCGAAACTGGTTGTGAATAAAGAATATCCTTTCGGATCCACTTATTGTCCATTCCATGTGGACCCCAGTTGGGGATCCCTGGATGAAACAGTAAAAAAAAAAACTAGTGGTAGCGTTTCGAAATTAAAACTAACACAAAAAATCGGAAAACGTCTCAATTAGGGAAGTTTAAAAATATATTTTATGAATATCAGCATGAACAGTGATGACGCCTAATTTTTTTTTCATAACTTTTGATGAATGTACACACACTATATATATATATATATATATATATATATATATATATATATATATATATATATATATATACTTTACAGTAATTAATACCCAAGTAGGGCTTTGCTTTTAAGAGAATTTTAAATGTTAATCAATAGTGTAACTTGGAATATTCTATGCTAATGTACACCTTCTATTAAAAAATGATGAAAACAAAGAATGCTTCGCCAGTGTTCACACTAATAACGTCTCAATCAGTAAAGTTAAAAAAAAAATCTCAATCAGGAAAGTTAAAAAAAAAAAAAATTTTATGTGAATATTAATCCAAACACTAGTGGTGCAGAATTTTATTTACCATAATTTTTAGATGGGATTACACTCATAATATATTTATATATTCAGTATTTACTTGAATAGTGATTAATATTTGAATAGAGCGTAGATGATTTCTGCCAGGAAATAGATTTCATATATATAAATAAAAAATGTGTGTGTTTGTGTGTAAATATTTAACCAATAAACTCTTAAACTACTGATCACATAACACTGAAAATAATAGGAAATAGTAATCATACACCAAGGATGGTTTATAACGAGTAAAATCTTTGTTTGGATGAATGAATAACGCGTACAGAAATATGTTGGCAAGTTGAAATGCAAAATGTTCATTTCAAGTTGCCGACATATTTGTATTAGTTTGCACATACGTAAAACTAATCTTAACTAAAATTGGTTGAAATTTAAAGCTTTCTTATCCGCCTAATCTGTTCTGTTCTGTTTGTCTCTCTTCTTTATAAATATCCGTGAATAGCTTTGAAGGGTTAGTCTATGGTGGAAGTGTTGCTGACCGCGTTTACAGGGAAGAATAGTTAGAGGAAAGGTTGTTCATATTACTCTTTTCTCTTTCGCCTTGTCTCTCAATTTTCCCTCCTCCTTCTTTCCTCAAAGTCTGCAACGCCTTGACGCGTTGTTATCCCCCATGTGTTCTGTTCCCTAAGAGTTTGTTCCCACGGGTCTCTATTGGTTAAGGCCAGCTGGTCGTTATAGTACATTTTCAGGGCTTCTCATGGTCTTGTACAATTAGCAAGCTTGCCATAGATCATTTTTGTTGAGAAGCCTGATTGGATTAATTCTGTGAACATGTCCTGCTCGGCAGAGGTGGTGGTGGTGGTGGGTTGTGGATGATTATGACGTCAGCGCTGATCACTGAAGCTCGGTATAAAACATCTGTTAAGTGTGTTGTTTGCCAAGCGATTTCTAGAATTTGCCTCAGTTTTTGTTGTTTGAGAGAGCCAAAACACACCTGTTTCAGGTTTACTGTTGATGAGGAATGGGTCAGAGAGAGAGAGAGAGAGAGAAAGAAAGTTCTGATGACATACTTCTCCCACCATTCCATCATGGAAAGTGTGCACCACAAGTACGAAATCAGGTAGGCAGCTGGACCTGGAAAGAACTATCGTACAATACTTCCTCAACCACCATAAGGCACTACAAAGAGGAACATCATGAATTGATTGACCCTACGAGTGTCTTTTCATTTCCATTATTCAAGGAAATGCTTTGAGCCTGCTCTCAGTTTTCTAAGCCATCAAGACACCTGGTGTTTAAATCATAGCCTTTTAAATTGGATGATCGAAAAAGATTTTCATGAAATTTTAAATTTAAATCAAATATCTGTATTTTGCCAAATGATGAATTATATATTTATTGAATAATCTTTGTTTAAAAAAAGACAGTTTACTCTTCATAGTGTCAATCAACAAGTTGTGGCTTTTAGACAATAAAGTTGATGGTGAATATGTTGTATCATTAGTGAACGAAAATTTCTTAGGTTGCTCAGCATTTGGCTTATAAACACAACAGTCCAACAAAAATCAAATTAAAAGTAACACATTGTAACTTGGATACAATAAACAGTGGTTGTAAATATAACAATATTTTTATTTAGAGAAATTTTTTTTGTTCATGTATGAGTGTTGTGTGGCTTCGTTTGTGTTTCGTGTAATTTTGTCAGATAAAAAGAATTGTTTTTCAAATTTGAGATGAGGATTGATATTTCGTTTTATTTGGATTTTTCAAACTACTGTTCTCATCTTGAGATTTATCTCCACAACTTTTCAGTTGCTGTAACCTCCAACCTTTTAAACCTTTTCAAACTCTGGAATCTGTACAGAATTTTGAATGGAACCTTTTATTTAATCCACGGGAGTAATCTGCCCTTGTTCAATCAGCCATAACTAAGTCCTAAGTAATTCCACAATTGTATTTTTGAGTGTCATCCACACTGAGGATTGAACTATCAACCTCCAGAGAAGTGTAACCTACAACTGAATTTTACCAAGTAATTTACGACGTGGGTCCTTGTAAACCCATGTTGTAGTTTGACAGAAAGATTCACCGGGAATAGGTTGAAAGATACATCGACTGAAACGTTATGCAGATAACACTTAAGATGAGAAGAATCCAAATAAAAAAAAGAAAGAATATCAGCAGCAGTAAAAGATTGTTATTTGTTTATTCAATGAGACGGACTTGTGCAAAGAGTTCACAAAGATCGTGCCTCAAGATTGTCTAATGTGCACTGTTTCAGCTATTCATATTCTGCTACTAGTCTCTCGCTCCTTGACAAGGTATCAAAAAAAAAACGTCGCCAACATGATAAGTCCTGAACTGTCATCTAAGCTTCAGCCTCTGTCCCATCGACGAAATGTAGCATCCCTCTGCCTGTTCTACAAGTACTTTAACTGTGAATGCTCCGACGAACTGCAAGCACTTGTACCCCCTCGACGAAAATGCCTCCGACAAACCCGACAAGCAGCTAAATCCCACCCCATTCACAGTAGAGATCCCTAGATGTAAGAGAGCCTTCTACACAAGTAGTTTCTTCCCCAGAACTGCTAGACTTTGGAATTCCCTTCCGGGTTCCTGCTTCCCCAACTGTACTGACATGCAGAAGTATAAGTGTAACATGAACCGACATCTTGCTGCCCAACTCCCCACATAGTACCCCTGTAGTTTATGCCCCTTATAGTAGCCCTCTACATCAAAGTGGCAATGTGCTTTGTTTGGGGGTGAAAATGTAATAAAAAAATAAATAAATAAAATTAACTCACAGACTTGCAGGTTTTTATCGTTGACACTAAGAGAGCTCAATTGTTGCATGGAAAGTCAGGGAAAATTTGATCCTGTACCACACAAGGGAATGGTACAGAAGTAGGATTGCAAACTCTCACATTTACGGTTTTTAACTTCACGAATGAATGTGTAGTTCTTTTGTTGTGTGAGTAAGATCGTTTTTTTTTTTGTTGTTTTTTTTTTTTTTTGTTATTGATATAGTTATGATTAATTGTGATTTTGCTTGCTAGATTGTTTATGACTGCTTTGCCCTTAAACCTTTTTGGAACAGACTATTGAATTGTTGGATCTAAGTCTGAGAATTATGACTTTTGCAAAATTTCTTTATCAACTCCTCTCCTCATAAACTTCAGTAAAGCTAATTTGTGGCTAGTTACCGATAAATATACACTCAAACCAGACTGGTTACTTTGTGGAATATAACCATAATTATATCAAAATCTGAAAATATTACTAAATTTCACAGTTTTATCCGTTATGTGTTGTATATATCATTATCATGATTAAAGATATTTTAAAAACCTTACAATATTAATGAACTGTCCTTGCAGTGGACATAGATGTGGATCTTAGTGCTTAGAAGGTTGTCTCCCATGATAATGTCACACACAAACACACACACAGAATCCAGCACTGGAGTTTATGTTTTGAGTTGTTTTATTTTATATACACTGTGGAAAACTACCCTCTGAGCGCCGATGTTCATATCTTAGTTTTTCTATTGAGGCAGAGTTCCTCAGTTGATAGCAAACTAAGACTGTTTGCAAACTGTTCCTGTTGTAAAACTTACTGCCACTGTTCAATAGCAAGCTAATTCTAAATATATCTCTGGTCCTTTTGTTCCCATTCACCACCAAACCCTGATTCACAACTCTACCTCAGCTTTCCTTTGTGTGCTTTAGTGCACAACTTCTTATGCCATTGTTCTGCTGATAAACTTTTTGTTGTATATTTCCTCTATTTTTACTTCCTAATACTTGAGGGGTGGCGAGGTCCAATGGCAATATTACAGGGTGGAATGATAAAGTTGTCACCCTAAATAAAACAACACTGTAGCTTTATTTTAAAACTTTTATTGAAAAGAGCAATTCAAGTAAGTTGATTATGTAGTAGAGCTAACATCTATTCAATATAGCCGCTTTCAGCCTGAATCAGTACCTTGATATGGGTCTGAAACTGGGAGCATGCCTTTTTCACAAGCGCCGACAGGAGCTCGGCAAATACTCGGTGGATGGCGGTAAAAAGGCTGGCTTTGGTGTTGTGAGAGGTCATGTTGGTGATGTTCTCAATGTATGATCAAACAAAGTAGTCCAGCAGGCTCAGGTCGGGGGAGGAGGAGAAGAGTACAAAGTCGTAGCACTCTTTCTGGGTCTCTTTGGACTTGTGTGCCAGCGCCAAGTCCTGCTGCCACACTCAGGGTCTACCAGCAGCCACCTGATTGCACCAGAGGACCCTCACACTCTTCAACACATCCAGGTGCACTTTGATGTTGACTTTCAAGCCAACTTTGAAGATGTGAGGTGGCATGATGTGGCCCTCACTTGAAACCACACTAAATACCATAACCATGGTCAGAAACTTTGTTTTCACCACCCTGGGCACGTTCTTGTTATTCGTGGCAATCCAGCAATGCATTTTGAGGGCGTTGGCAATGGTCCTGTTGTCATAACTTGGATCGGTAGAGAACAGGGTTGTACAGCATCTCCACTCTCGCTCGTTGAACATTGTGTCATTGGGACCAACTAATAAATGGTTTGCAACAAAAAGAAAACTGGTTTTCCTCAAACGGAAATGGAGTCTTGTCGTCTTTTCTAGGGCGACAATTTTATCATTCCATCCTGTATTACAATAAAGTTATAAATGATAAATTTCTCAACATTTTATTTAATGAGAAAACCATATTTTTTTCTCTAATTACAAACATATTTTAAGAAAGTGTTGGTATATATATATATATTCAGCCTATATACAATATGCGACCATAAAGTAAATAAAGTTTTTTTTTTTTTACAAGGCAGTTACCACTTATCAAGACCTTATAACTGAAGACTTTTTGGATTGGCTACCAACCGGAAACTCTTCGATTTTCAATTCAAAGCTTATTTGGACTGATGCTACCATTTTGTTTGAAACATTTCTATTCTCCTTTAAAACTAAAATGGTTTACAACTGGTAACTATACTTAGCTGGATTGCCGTCAACCGTTGCAACCCCAGGACTGGTTGCAAAACATTCACAACCATTGTGAATTATCGTAAAACCTATGGACTCTAAAATATATTGATCAAACTTATGTTCATGTTCATTGCCATACCTAGATTCACAAGTCTACCTCAACAATTTTTTTTTTTTTTGAGAAAGGGAGAGAGGGGACAGGAGAGGGGGGTTAATGTCGTTGATATCATGCAAGTAGCAGTATGCCGTGTTTGAGGGTGAATACGAGTTAAAAAGACAAAAAAGTAAAAGACAAATTAAATATGTAAATCCTCACCTATACAAATGATGCAAATAATGACAGTCGATTTTCCATCCGTTTTAAAACTGACCTGAAATCATTCAATCTCACCTGCTCGTTCAAACGCGTCATTGATCTACAAACGTGACAATCAAGTAATTAGAGTAGAAAGCGAAACAATCTCTGCATTTCTGTATCTCATTTTTCTGTCAAGGAGAGTCTAGTCTTGCGCTTTGTATTCTAATTGTCAAGGAAATTCTTGTATTCGAGAAACAAGAATCTATTAACTGCACTCATTCAACCGTTTTCAGTTTGTGAAATTCGTGAAATCCATCTCTTTCTCTCGACACCCCTATCCTGTTCCTGAACTGACTGCATATTTTTTTTTCTCTGTTTTTTTTTTTTTTTTTTTTTTATCTTTTGTGAAAAAAAAGAAATAAAAAATAATACACTTTTTTTTTTATCTTTTGTGAAAAAAAAAAGAAATAAAAAATAATACACTTTTTTTTTTTTATCTTTTGTGAAAAAAAAGAAATAAAAAATAATACACTTTTTTTTTTTTTTTTATCTTTTGTGAAAAAAAAGAAATAAAAAATAATACACTTTTTTTTTTTTTTAATCTTTTGTGAAAAAAAAGAAATAAAAAATAATACACTTTTTTTTTTTTTTATCTTTTGTGAAAAAAAAGAAATAAAAAATAATACACTTTTTTTGTTTCTGAATTTTTTAGATGAGGATTGATTCTTCGTATCTTGTCGAATTAACTTAGATTTGAGTTCTGATCTACTGTTATCAAATCAGACTGTCTAAAGATACTGACTTTCTGACCTCAAATGCGTCAAACATTAATTTTATTCTTTTGTTTTTTAATAGGTTAACATATAGTCTAAAGAAGCATGGTTACAAAACATAAAAAATACTTACAAAATAAATTTGAACATAATGGATCCGGGTCGGGCAATGCCGGGTCAGGTCAGCTAGTATAAAGATAATATGCCTTGTTTTTGGCGGCTTACCATTACAGAAGATATTAAATAAAACTGAAATCTAAATAAAAATAAATATCATAATAATAGTAATCTTACATATGCACCTTAAAAGAGAAATCGTTCTTTTAGTAAGATTTTTTCATTCAAAGTTTACTGACGGTTATGTTGTTTTTTTGTTTTTTTTTTTCATTCTTTTCTTTATAAATAACAACAAATGCTCGTTTGTGATTAAAACACTGATGAATTATTGAGTTAGTCATTCTTTTTCTTGCGTCTTGCTTCGTTCTTATTAAATTAAAACTGACTTAACATTTAGTTTAAATTTTCTATTATATAAAAGAATGTCGTCTGTGGGTGTGTTTGTATGTCTGCTAAAAACTTTCATCATCCCAGGTCGAAACCAGTACCATCTGAAAGAGCAATATCTAGAATGCATAATATGTAAAAATTGGAAAAATGGTCAATTATTTCATATGGAAATAGTTTTAAATGAAACGGAGGTCAGTTAAAATCGTCTTTTTCTAAATGATTTCAACAACTGCGCATACATCAAGAACTCTCCTCTGAATCCGTTTAACTCCTATAATTTTCAATGTGATTTCGTAATCATCGCTGTAGCCCTGTGAATTAGAAGGTTGTCTCATAAACATTAGTTTTGAGGTTCGTGTACACCTATCGGTGGTCTTTTTTATATTTTTGCATTTAAACAAGGTTATTTTGTAATTTCAGCGGCTAATTATTATTTAAAAAAAAATTGCCTTATTTCAGTTTTATTTTTTTATCAGTCTTAAATCAACTGAGAGTTAAATTTTTATTTAAAAGAAACAAAAATTCCAATCCAATTACGATTACAAAATAAAACTTTCATTTACAATTTTTTAGCAGTTTTTTTTTTTTTTTTTTTTTTTGCATTTAAACAAGATTAATAGATTTTTAAACTTTGTATTATTTATTTGGCATCTTTTAAATTGGCGGTTAATTAAATGAAAACATTTTTCTTATTACGAGGGTTAGGGTTATTATTATTATTTTTATTTTTTACATCGTTATTGCTAATTGTTTTTTTCTTTTAATAACACAATAAGTCATAATTGATCATTTTTATGACATAAAATGGTTTATTTCGCTTAAAACAAATTCTACTTTGCTATTTTAAAACCAAATTATAAATTATTTTCAGTTTGTTTTCGTTGCAGCAGTACGTAAAGAGAAATCTTTCTAGACTCAGGCAGCATTAAAGAAATTAGTTTAAATTGGTATATAGTCATCAAACAGTGCTCAATATCTAGAAAATACCCTCTTCTCTTCGTATCCCTTCTGCCAAAATATTTGATGAGGAAGTTGTCACATACTTCTTTTTTTGGCGATTACGTTTTCGTGTTTTTATTCGTCTTTAAGTAGAATTACGGTATCTTTTATTTTTGAAATTGTTATGGAGGTATTGGCCTTTTCCCATGTTGGATGGAGTTGACATGTAATAATGAAAAAGTACTCAATATCCTTAGTATAGCAGGTGTGTACAAACAGAACTTCATGTGGACCCGGGCAATGCCGGGTATCCCTGCTAGTCTATTATGTAAAAGAGAATTGTGTGTGTGTTTGTGTGTTCGTATGTCCACTAAAAACTTTCGTCATCCGCATTGTATCATTAGAAAGAGCGATCTCTCGGACACATAATATCGAAAAATTAAATAAAAAATCGTCAATTATTTCATGTAGAAATGTCGTTTTGTTTGAAGGGGAGGAGGGTTATGTAAAAATCTTCGCTACAACACGGAATCTTAAACGCGCATGCGCAAACGCAAGTTTCTAATTTTCTTAAATAAATAAATAAATAAATAAATTTGCTATTTGATAACTAGGGCTGTGACAAGACAATATTCTTATTATTTTGCCTCTCGATACAGTTAGACACAGTTAATCAATCGAGAACCATCACCCTATCTATAAATATATGAGATATTAACTGATATATACTCGAGAGTCAAAATAATGAAAAGAATAATCTAAGTTCGATGGATGCATGCTCGCTTACAGTCTTATGTGTTGCGAGTTCGCGCCCAACACACATCATTTTTTTAACACGATAAGTTCTCTCTCTCTCTCTCTCTCTCTCTCTCTCTCTCTCTCTCTCTCCTATCTTTTAAACGAATTGACGCAGCATTTAACAAATTTCTTGAAACTGCCGAACAATCACGTTCTTTTTTTATTTGCGTGTTTTTATCTGGTTTTTCTTTTTTTTTTTTTTTTTTTTTACCGTTAAACTGCCGAACAATCACGTTGGAAACACAGATTACATTTTCGTGTTTTTTAACCGAATCTTTTGTTTTTTCAAATTAAAGTACAAAACGTTTATTGTAAACTTTTTTTCTCCTCCATCTTTTAAACGAATTCAGCCAGCATTTAACAAATTTCTTGAAACTGCCGAACAATCACTTTTTTTTTTTTTTTTTTTTTTTTTCGTGTTTTTATCCGTTTATACACGTTGGAAATGGCGATTACAATTTCGTGTTTTTAATCGTATCTTTTGTTTATCAAATTAAAGTACACTTACCCCCCCTCCACATACTCGTATTATACAGAACTTCATTTCTTCTATTTATTATTTCTTAACCGGGAAAACTCAATATGTCTGACTCTCTCCATTTTTTTTCTTCTTACAAATTTTGCTTTCCATTTCCATTCTGACTGATGGCAACCAAGTGACAATTTTTTTTTTATTCTGGATAAATTAAAATATCATATTTAAGCGGATTTTACAACAGGACAACACCGGGTAGCCCCCTCCCACCCCCACCCCCACCCCGTTAGTTCTGAATATAGCAAAAAAAAAAAAAAAAAAAAAAAACTGCATGCGTACAGAACATACAAATATTTATAAAACAAATTTGATATAATGGGTCCCAGGCAATGCCTGGTCGGTACAGCTAGTATAAAGATAACATTCTTTTAAAATTCGTCACTATATTACACTACTGGGGGTACCCGGCGTTGCTCGGGTGTGTGTGTGTGTGTGTGTGTGTGTTGGGAGGGGAGAGAGGATAGATCAAAACCCTATGTTAAACTCCTTTTAAAAAATCGGGGAAAAAACAGCGAACATGATGTAAAAAGAAGAAAAAGTAAAATAAAAAAAAAAAGTTTTAGTATGTAGGTAAGATCGAACCCGGAACGTTGAGGCGAAAAACTTGATAAGTTAATGCTCGCCCACGATAGGAAAATAACTGAAACGAATTTCAGTGTAACGTTTTAAACACACACAAGTAGGTCAAAGGAAATTAAATTCCGCAATTTTAACTGCGGGATAGTTCTTTTAGGTTTTTTTTTTTTTTACCCAACTTTATCTGGTTTTGTTTCCCCAATGTGTTGGGGAAAACCAGCTCCCCCTTTATTAGGGGAGTGTCCGAATGAAAGCAATTGTCTGATATGACAATTTTTACCGATATTGACCAAACGTCCATTGCTTTCTGGATCCTCCCGGCCCCGTAGGCCGAGAACTGCACCTTAGGTTTAATTAACATCAGTTTCATACGAAATAGAAAGAATTGTGTAAAAGTCGACGTAAATAAATCTAGACACAACGCGCGTTCGCAAATCCTAGATATTATTATCTTGGGGGTATATAAACAGTTCTATACAAAGTACCCCCCCCCCGAGAATCCCGACGAAAAAGCTTTTTTTGAACATACAAAAATGCGTGCACCGCATTTTCCTTTTATATATGATGACCATTAAAAAAATTACTCAATGAATAAAAATGCAATAATAAGAACAATAAAAAAAAATAATAATAATAACTAGAGGGACCTGTGGTAATTCCGCAAGGGACTCATTCATATGTAATATATTGACATTGACATTCTGTGGATGTTCAGCGTAAATGAAGATGCCCTGATATTATTGTAGCTCTTTTGTTAAAACTGCAAAGGTATTTATCTTAACTAGTAAGGACGCTCGGTGTAGCCTGGCTGTAAAACATGCTTAAATTTGTTATTTTAATTTATGCAGATTTCGTATATATTATTATAGTCAGTTTTCTTTCGATTCTTATATATCATAAAGTTGTGATTTCAAAAATAAAAAAAAATATATCCATATGACTTGAGTGCATCAACTTGAATTGAAACCAAAATCAAAACTTATGAATAAAAAAAATTATATACACACACACATATATATATATATATATATATATATATATATATATATATATATATATATATATATATATAACTTGAGTTTCTCTAGCTATAACCGAAGCCAAAACTTATGTCAAATTCTTGGTAAAATTATTTATTAGAAAAAAGGGAAGGTCATAGCAATCAAACGGAAGAAGAAAAAAGATGTAAGGGTGACACACAAAAGAACACATACACTATCCTATTAATATATAGATTATAATAATAATAATAATAATAATAATAATAATAATAATAATAATAATAATAGGTTCATTTTTAACATAAATACTGGATATAACAGAAAAAAAAAATGGCACGGGTATAGAACATAAAAATATTTGCAGACGACATTCAAATGTAATGAACCCGGGCAACGTCGGGTCGATATGACGAGTGAATACTAAAAACAACTTCAAATGAAATGATCGTATAATAACAGAAATGTGAATATATTTTCACTCATGAAATTAAGTTAATTTTTTAAAGGTTTTATTGAGAAAAAGAAAAGATGAAAAGGATTTATGAACACGATTTCTATGAAGAATAATGGACGACAAAAAGAAAAGAATAAAAAGAACTTTATTGTTTCTTGAACAAAAGTCAATTGTTGCAACATTCAACACAGAATGAATATGAATGAACCGTTAGAAGATTGTAATAAAAAGCACAAAACATGGCTGATCTAAATAATTCATGGAATGTATGCTGCATTTGATGATCTAAATGATTCATGGAATGTATGCTACATTTGATGATCTAAATAATTCATGGAATGTATGCTGCATTTGATGATCTAAATAATTCATATAATGTATGCTGCATTTGATGATCTAAATAATTCATATAATGTATGCTGCATTTGATGATCTAAATAATTCATGGAATGTATGCTGCATTTGATGATCTAAATAATTCATGGAATATATGCTGCATTTGATGATCTAAATGATTCATGGAATGTATGCTGCATTTGATGATCTAAATGATTCATGGAATGTATGCTACATTTGATGATCTAAATGATTCATGGAATGTATGCTACATTTGATGATCTAAATGATTCATGGAATGTATGCTGTATTTGATGATCTAAATGATTCATGGAATGTATGCTACATTTGATGGTTTAATTGATTTATGGATTTTATACTGAATTTTATTGTTTAAATGATTTATGAATTTTATGCTGCATTTTATGGTTTAAATGATTTATGAATTTTATGCCGAGTTTTATGGTTTAAATGATTTATGAATTTTATGCTGAATTTCAGAATCTGCAAGACTTAGTAGATGCTTTGAAAATTTACCACAAGTTTTGCACAAATCGGTTTCCATTTTATTTGGATTCTTTGGACTATTGTTCTCATCTTGAGTGTTGTGTTCAGAACACTTCGAGTTCAACAAGATACACTCGAAGAATGTTGGAGATTTAATCGACCGCAAAGCTGTGAAAATAAAACTTAAGATGAGAACCGTAATCCAAAGAATCCAAATAATACGAATAATCATTCCTCATCTAAAAAAATTAGAAATCAATCAGTTTCCTGCAAAACATAATTTAACAGAAGACATCTGAGATATTTCATTATTATATAAAATATGAGTTAATCAACGTTTATTTCTTTAAAGCATTTTTCTGATATACTGAGATAACATAAAATGCATGCTAAAATATGCCTTGTTTCTAAGATTGAGTTATGTTTGAGAAAGAAAATCTGTGCTAATTTGACACTGGTCCTTACTTAGATCACCAAAGTTAACTCTTTACCGCCAGAATTTTTTTTATACAATAACTAAATTTTTTAAATCATGTAATCCACACGTGACGGAAGTTAGCGTGCAACTGATGCATGAACATAAACCACCATTCACTTGTTGAACCATGCATAGACCTGTACTTTGAAGACCAGTTCGGCTGACAAGCCATAAGAGTAAGAAATATTTCTTTTTTGAAACACGACTTGAAAGTACAATTTCGTGGTAAAGGGTTAAGGAACACTAAGCCTGGATAGTACTAGAT
The DNA here is from genome assembly GCF_053919585.1 of Euprymna scolopes. Classification (NCBI taxonomy): domain Eukaryota; kingdom Metazoa; phylum Mollusca; class Cephalopoda; order Sepiida; family Sepiolidae; genus Euprymna; species Euprymna scolopes. The sequence continues at coordinate 9,572,456 of NC_136517.1, forward strand.
TGGTAATTGTTTGGGATTACTAAGTGCTGTATATGGAAGGATAAGAACACATTCCTTGCAAAAAAGTAATACCATCAAGATGACATCTGCAATTGGCAGATAAGCCAAGTCATTGGCCAATGGCGATTGTAGAGTAGCAGGAGTAGCAATCAATCAATGGAATGGTACTCACATTGGTTGTCCCAGATGTGACTTGAACTGACTAAATTAGTTGTAATTCATAATTAACTGGCCACATCACCCATTTATTTCTTAACTATTTATGTACTTGTAAAAATGACAGATTGACTCTTTCTTTAAATTCTCCCAGAGAGATTTTTAGAGAGAGGTTGAATTAATACTGAGAGTTAAATGACTTGTTTATTTAATTATGAATTACACCAAAGTAGAAGAATTACCATGGATTTTTTTATAACTCAATCCCAGAATTAACAACGATGATAATGATGATCACAATATATATATATATATATGCCTATAAATTTGTTTGTGTGTGTGTATTGATATTCATATTAAAACCCCTTTTTTTTCTATTTATTTAAAAAAGAAAATACAACTTTGTTATATATGGGTCATGGAATTGCATTCATCTGCAAAAAATCGAGCTAATTTGCATATTCTTTAAAACATTCATTTTAATTAATTACCTATTAGTTATATTTTGGTTTTCTTGTGAGATGATCATCTTTAGTTAATTATTTCATGTAATTATATTCATGCAGATATTCTACATGATTTATACTTGCGTAATATTTGCGTAAAAAGTTTATAGTCAACACCAACCTCTTTCTATATATATTTATGTATGTGTGTATATATATGTTTAAAAAATTTTGCCTACCAAACTCTTTTCTCGGTTTTTGATCTACAGAGATGAAGCTCAATATATAGGGTATTCGAACCCATGCAAAACTTTATATTTGAGTTTTAACCTGGGGAAACCGGTGCAAAAGTGTGAAAATTAAAGAAATGTAATGTGCCAGGTGAAGTTCAAACGACGGCATTACAAATATGTATGCATAACGTAATAGCTATTGGTTCATGTTTTAATTTTTAGCCTTGCAGCAAACATGGCTTTCATAGCTCAGGCAGTAGGGTAAAATGAAAAAAGTAAATCGTAAGCTAAACGTTTTGGTTACAATTCTCAGTGTTGGCGCACGAGTCATTTTTTAAAAACTTTTTAAATCATTACTTGTGGTCTGATGCAATCTATAATATAAATCTCACCTGTGTGTTTAAATGTATGTATGTATACATGTATGTATGTATGTATACATGTATGTATGTATGTATGTATGCATGCATGCATGTTTGTGTATCTGCCTAAAACTTTCAACAGAGGCGTCAGATTTTCACGAGATCAGTATCATTTTGAAGCACGTCCCTTCGGACGACAAATATCAAAAAAATAGCCGAAAACATTAATTCCTTCACCCTCAACTGGATACTTTTCTACAGGGAGGGTTCGCTTTTTTGCCGATAGTTTTGAAAGTCATCCCCTGTTTTCGATTATCTAGCCTTAATTTAACCCTATGTCACTTCCGCTTTGGCGATAGGTACAACAGCAAACATGTCCTTTTTTTTTTTTTCACGTTTTTTCGCGGTCCAGATTCGAGTCTGCCTACCTACTACCACTTTTTTTTTTCTCAACACACACCTCCAAACACCCGGGCAACGCTGGGTACCCAGCCTAGTATAATAATAAATACGAGATCTGCATTAATCAAAATATCATATTTAAACATATTTTACGACTGCGCAATGCCAGGCGACCTGCTAGTATATATATATATATATATATATATATATATATATATATATATATATATATATATACACACATACGTAAGCTATAATACTTGTATCTTTGTATATGCTCTTTATTTACAACTTAATTTGAGAAATTATTTAAATCATCGCGCGCGTGCGTGTGAAAATAAACCCATCCTTGATGATGGTATGCATATATATTATCATCATCGGCGATTTGTTTGTGTAGCTTAATTGCCATGAATATATTTTCATAACTTATATATATGTACACACACACACACACACACACACACGCATATATATAGTTATTGTAAAGTTGTGTTTTTTAAATAACCAGAGTGCTCAATTATGTATGTAAGAACATAATGTTTTTTAAATTTCAAATAGTTAAAGCATACATTTTCATTCTTTTTTATTTCAATGATTTTCTAGTAAAATTAAACATCGTCTTTGAGAAAAGTTGTTTGATCTTCTTATAGGACTTTGTTTTCAACTGTATCCCTGGGTAAAGGGAGAAAGATACTACAAATATATTACGTACATTATCAGATTATCCAATTATGAAGTCATAAAAAAAGAAAACTGTATATTTTTTTTAAACATTTAATTTCCTCTTTCCATATTAGAAAAAAATATATATGGCGCAATCACGATTCGTTCACACCGGTTCTTGCCAGATCACCGAAGTTAAGCAATGTTGAGCCTGGCCAGTACCAAATGGGTGACCATTTGGGAAGGTTAGGCGCTGTATGTACCTTCTGGAAAGATTGCGCGTGAGGTCAGCACCTTCACCCTGCAAGAAAAAAATTCCTTGCTACAAAAGCATCTACCAAGTTGTGGATGGCCTATGCCTCTCCAGGGCCTCAAGGCTATGGACGAATGGATATCGGAAAAATGTTGAGATCGATTAATTTGAAATCTCCGTAATAATAAGAGCTGTTGGTCATCTGTCCTATTCTGGAAAAGTCATGTAATGCAAGGAGCGACTAATCGCAAATTGGTGCCATAGATAAGATTATGTGACAGGTTGAATGGGGCAATTTCAACGGATAATCCCGGATTTGTTGCTAGAGACTAATTACTGCCGATAAAGATTAAATAACCTTTTCTTTTTTTTTTTTTTGTGTGTGTGTGTGTGTGTGTGTGTGTGTGTGTGTGTGTGTGTGTATGTCTGTATTTAAACTGACTAACCACATGTTTACTCAGTTAAACTTGCTTTTGTTTCAGAGATCAGCATTAAAATTTCAAGGTTATTTGATTAGATTCGTTCTTAATAGGAATATTTATATGAAAAGGATTGGCAGTGACGGCAACTTTCATTAAATATTTACGATTTCATAAGTGCTTCACTTTTCTTCTTTTTTTTTTTTTTTGTTAAAAAAAAGCCTCTTCTTCGTCCCCAAACAAGGTATATTGTCACTTGGATGTGAGGGGCTACTACAGGGGACCATGTGGGGGAGTTGAGCCGTTTGCATTACATTTAGTCTTCTGCATGTTAGTACAGCTCAGGAACCAAAATCTAGCAATCCGTGTGTAGAAATTATTAGATATGACTCCTTTTTTTTTTTTTTTTACACTGGTTAAGATGGAGAGACTTATGATCGATACTCCAGCCTAGATATGACAACAATACCTCATGAATGGACAAATTGTGGCTTTATAGAGATATAGGATACTCTCAAGTGTAAATAGCACAGCTTACTAATAAATATGGCCCCATATATCACATTTACAAGCTGATTAAAATTGAAACTAAAAACAATCAACAACTTGACCGTTTAGGCAATTAAAAAATTTTGAAAGGATTGTACCATTAAGAATTATGTTTTTTTTTTTTAACGTAAATAAGTAATTTATAAATTTTAAGTAATTTATAAACTTTAAGTAATTTATAAATTTTAAGAGAATCTATCAGAACCTATTTTAATTTTTAAACGTGGTTTCAACACTAAAATTCATATTTACACTTTTGTTTTAAAAATCAAAACAAATAATTAACCATCAAGAGGGATTTTTCTTTAATTATTTTCCATTACATAAGCGATGAAATTTAAAAATCATTCACATCAAATAATGTAAAGTTACATCCCTTTTAAATTTTTTAATTACTTAAGCGGCGAATCTGGTGATTTTTTTTAGCTTTAATTTTAATCAGTCTGTTCGAAATCAACCTGCAAATGTGGCATATGGGGCCATATTTATGAGTGGGTCATGGTTTTAAGTGACAGTCTCCTGGAGATTGAAGTTTTAATCCTTGCTACAGGTGATACTAAGAATATAGTAAAAATTACTTAAAACTTCTATTCGGTTATGGCAGATGGGGCAAGAACAATCTACCTCTATAGATTAAATAAAAGCTTCAGTCGAGAATTCTGCACTTTCTATTCCTATCCTTGTGGTCATGTCACTAATAAAGATGCTGGAGGTAAGCGTTTTACCTGGGCTAATATTATACGCCTGATAGTCAGAGATCTGAACTTTGGATTAACCACTAAGGAGACTATCCTATCAGCAGGTGCAAAGTACTGGAGCTGCTGTATTGCCATTTGATGAATGGATTCTGGGCCATGCAGTAGCTTCTGGTGGAGCCTCTCGATGCCATATTAGTGGAAAATGTTACAGCTTTTCCTCTTCATGGTGTGCAAAAATCATTTCTCATTTCTTTTTCTTTCCCTTTAAACCATATCACCATATTCCAACACGAAAAGTCTCAAGAAAGAATACAAGATTAAATTCCGCACTCCAACTTCCAATATTAAGACCTCTTCTCCCGAGTTTGACAAGATACACCTGAAGAAGGTCGGAGGTTACATCGACCAAAACGTTGTGAGTCAAAAAATCCAAATATTAAACCAAACAACAAAAAAAAAATGTCTTTTTAAATCTCAGAAATATCACACTGCCAAGAGTCACAAGAAGGTTAATGAGCTGGATGAAAAATATTTGAAAATATCGGAATGTCTACAGCAATTCCACTCTTTTGGCTGCAAGATCCTTCAACTCATGACACAGGGAAATATGAACAATAGAGATAATAATGCAGACTCTAATTAATGACCCGCACATTTAATGCGTTTAGTTATGTTCTCGGTGGCAGATAACACTTTGATGTCTGCCATATTTTGAGGTTATTGTATCCATAGATATTTATTTTCTCCATCATTTGGGTCAAGCTTTCACATGTTAAGGGCATTCCGTCCATTGTGTTATATGCTACATATAACATGTTATTGGATTTTTGCATCAGTAATAGTAAAAGCCCACTGACCTCTGCATAATCTGATTGAGCTGTAATGTATATGCATACATTTGACGGTTCACAGAAGGCGGTTTACGGAAAATGCCGAAAAGTGCCAAACAAAAGTTTTGTGATTTTTATTTCTTTTTTTTATTTTTTTTATTTTCACAAACGCTGATCAATTTTTTTCAATGAAAAATATATTATTTGTCGATACGAAGATAATTCAATGAAAAATTAGTTGAAAAATGAAAACAATATTTTTGAACATTGGACAATACTTACAAAACTTTTAGAAAATTAGAATTAAAAAAACTCATTGTAAGATAAGTTTCATGAATAAATACTATTTTTTTATAACAAACAACTTATAGCAAGCAAAAATATTTTTGATTTTTTTTGTTTCTTTTTTCTTTTATGATTTTTGTTTAAATCAAGGTAAATGTTTAGATTTTATATAAATATAATAATAGCAAACAGATGTAAACCAATAATAGCAAACAGATGTTTTCTTTATAATTTTTTGTTGTTGTATTAGAGTTAAAATTCTCAGCATTTTGACACCTTTTTGCGTTTTCCATGAATTACTCAGACGATTTCAATGATAGTATGGTTCTTATACTGCATAAGTACCATATGTTTATATATTTGTATGTATAGGATTAACTCCCTGAACTAATGAATCGATAATTATGACTTTGGGGACAAAGCTGCTGAATAAAACGGAGTTGTAATGTGGACTATATTTACTTTAATTCAGTCTCATGCGAAGAGCATAAAAAAGAGGTTACGACCATTCATGAAAATAGTTGCTTCCAATATTTTGCAAAATTTTAACTATACATATTAGGCATCAATTAATAAATATAATTCAGTTTCTTTTTAGTATTTAAAAGTTTTTTTAACAGTTCTAATACGGACACTAATTCACATGTCAAAATTCAAATATTTCACTTTTATCCATTTATTTATTTATTATTTATTATTTATTTATACATTTATTTATTTACCCATTTATTATTTATTTATTTATCCATTTATTTATTTATCCATTTATTATTTATTTATTTATCAATTTATTTATTTATTTATCCATTTATTATTTATTTATTTATCCATTTATTTATTTATCCATTTATTATTTATTATTCATTTATTTATTTATCCATTTATTATTTATCCATTTATTATTTATTATTTATTTGTTTATCCATTTATTATTTATTTATTTATTTATCCATTTATTATTTATTTATTTATTATTTATTTGTTTATCCATTTATTATTTATTTATTTATTTATTTATCCATTTATTATTTATTTATTATTATATATTTATTTATTTATCCATTTATTTATTTATCCATTTATTATTTATTATTCATTTATTTATTTATCCATTTATTATTTATCCATTTATTATTTATTATTTATTTGTTTATCCATTTATTATTTATTATTTATTTGTTTATCCATTTATTATTCATTTATTTATTTATCCATTTATTTATTTATTTATCCATTTATTATTTATTTATTATTATATATTTATTTATTTATCCATTTATTTATTTATCCATTTATTATTTATTATTCATTTATTTATTTATCCATTTATTATTTATCCATTTATTATTTATTATTTATTTGTTTATCCATTTATTATTTATCCATTTATTATTTATCCATTTATCATTTATTATTTATTTGTTTATTCATTTATTTATTTATCCATTTATTATTTATCCATTTATTATTTATTATTTATTTATTTATCCATTTATTATTTATTATTTATTTGTTTATCCATTTATTATTTATTTATTTATTTATCCATTCATTTATTTATTTATTTATTTATTTATCCATTTATTATTTATCCATTTATTATTTATTTATTTATTTATTTATCCATTTATTATTTATTTATTTATTTATCCATTTATTTATTTATTTATCCATTTATTATTTATTTATTTATTTATTTATCCATTCATTTATTTATTTATTTATTTATTTATTTATCCATTTATTATTTATTTATTTATTTATCCATTTATTTATTTATTTATTTATTTATCCATTCATTTATTTATTTATTTATTTATCCATTTATTATTTATTTATTTATTTATTTATCCATTCATTTATTTATTTATTTATTTATCCATTTATTATTTATTTATTTATTTATCCATTTATTTATTTATTTATCCATTTATTTATCCATTTATTTATTTACTTATCCATTTATTATTTATTTATTTATCCATTTATTTATTTATTTATTATTTATTTAGAGGCGTCCTGCTTGTTTGGTGTCAAATGACAGACACCAATCGGTTTTGGCATTGGAAAATAGGCACAAAGTTCTGATTTTCCTGATTCCCGATTCTGATTAATCGACCCAACTCTACTATTCACTAATGTCAACCAAGAAAAGAACCTATCAGAAACCTAGTCAATGCTATGAGAATTAACTCCTTGATTATAACAGAGTTACTTCCCTTTAATCAGTACATCAAATGGTTATAGAACCGACCCCATTTCCTCCTGATAAAATTTTAGTTTAGAGTCAAAGATAATGTTTATCCAGGGCAACGCCGACAAAGAAAATGACAACCTTGTGGTTGTTTGTTTTGTATTACTTTAGTTTTAGCCGAACATACAAACATGCACACAACCATATAGAAACAAACGTTAAAATAATTATATAACTAGATTATCAAATCTGATCTCTCGATCTCTATGGAGAGTAATATGACTCGACCGTTGGGCACATCGTAATCTGTGAATTATGTTTCAAAATGTGTGAACCAATATTTTCCACTCTTGTCCCATGAACAGTAATTTCATCACTATCTAATTACTGCATTAGTTGCATGAGGTTGCTTGTGCTTTTTCTTTTTTCGGGCTCGTTTAAATGATTCAAGTTACGTTTCAAAACTTAATAACCATCAAAATCTGATATATTTTTTTTTAAATAATTTTTTTTTCAACTCAAACAAGTTACACTGCCACTTTGGTGTAAAAAAAGGCTCCTCCAGTTATATGTGTGTGTGTGTGTGTATATTTATATATATATATGCATGTGTATATATGTGCGTGTGTGCATATGTATAACCCTAACCCGCTCCTCCAGTTATGTGTGTGTGTGTGTGTGTGTGTGTGTGTGTGTGTGTGTATATATATATATATATATATGTGTGTGTGTGTGTGTGTGTGTATATACTTATATAGGGAGAGAGAGAGGAATTTATTAAGAATCCGAGCGTTTTTGTAAAGTGCTCAACTGTAGAGGAGCGGATATTTATTTATCAGTGGTGAAAAAACCGGACTAGAGTGCTCAATGTGTAGCCAGAGCAGTATATAGGAAATTTATTAAGATTCTGAGCTTTTTTGTAAAGTGCTCAACTGTAGAGGAGCGGATATTTATTTATCAGTGGTCAATGTGTAGTCCGTTTTTTTTCACCACTGATAAATAAATATCAGCTCCTCTACAGTTGAGCACTTTACAAAAAAGCTCAGAATCTTAATAAATTTCCTATATCCTGCTCTGGCTACACATTGAGCACTCTAGTCCGGTTTTTTCACCACTGATAAATATATATATATATATATATATATATACAAATGTACAGGACGTTACTTTAATTGAGTGATCTTATGAGAACCAGTGTGTCAACGTGATTATGCCGTATATATTTTAATGTAAGGAGCTACAATGACGTGTAGAGAACTTTTTCAGGGCAGGTGCTTAAGTGAAAAAAAAAAACTGCAAAAATATAGCAATGAACACCGTCTCGTAGGGCACAGGCACTCCTCTGAAAAGGGAACTTTTAAAACAGGAGTAAAAAGGGGAGGTGCTAGCACCTCTCTCTGTACGTCCCTGATATGGGAAGTTGAGCAGCAAGATGTCTGTTCACATTACACTTCTACATGCCAGTACAGTCAGGGAAGTATGGACCTGAGAAGGATTTCCAAAGTCTAGTATTTCAAGAGGAGAAACTATTCGTATAGAAGACATCTAGAGATTTCTACAGTGTAGGGTGAAATTCTGCTGCTTGATGAGTTAGTCGGGGGTGGATTTCTATAGAGGGGATACAAGGGCTTGGAATTCTTGTCTCCTAACTTTGATACAAGGCTATTTATATAGAGCCTTTGGACTAAAATCGCAGCTTGTAATCAGTTAACCATCATCTGATCAATCAATCTTCTGTTTATAAAGAACAGTTGTCTGTGTGTTTGTATGTCCACTAAAAACTTTTGTCATTTGCATTGAACCAACATGAACCAGATATTGTTCGAAAGAGCGATCTCTGGGACACATAATATCAAAAACTTAGAAAAAAATCGTCCATTATTTCATGTAGAAATGTCGTTTTGCTTGAAGGGGTGGGGGTCAACCAGTGTCTGGAACGCTTAAGAGTTTCGTACAGAATCCACTTTTCATCACTGGTAAGCACTATAATAAGGTGACGAGAAAGCAGCGACATGCAAACTGACACTGGTTGTCCCTTTTGCAGAGCACACTTGCTCAGTTCATATGCCTTACCTAAGCGGTGCAGGTGAAGTCTAATTGTTTCATCAAAAATGTTAGACGACTGTCCTGTTCAGTTTCCACCTCTAGAATTCCATTATTCAAGAAATCATCCGCAGCACTATCTGCAAACGCTTGACATATGTAGCAACTTGATGCAGCTGCTGCTAAGTCCATTTTGAAGATATATCCCTGAATAAAACCTCTAGAGACTTTCACCCTTCTCACAGCAGTCCAACTGGTAACTGATGTGTCTTTTATAGTATACTAGCGGGGTTTCCTGGCGTTGCCCGGGTGTGTAAAGGTGATGTAGTAAGGAATCCGAGCTGGGGTGGGGGGGTGTTAAAAAAAGTGTTAGTAGGCAGAAAAGAAAGTAAAAAAATGCCTAACGTCTTAGCTGATGCATCCATCGCGCAACTGGAAGTCAAAAACGTTTTAATTAAGGGGTAGTCAATCCAACGGAGATGATGACTTGCGAAAATGTTGATGAAAAAAAACGACACCTCCTTGTAGAAAACTGCCCAGTTGAGGGTGAAAGAATTAATGTTTTTAGCAAATTTTCTGATATTTGTCATCCGGGGAACAGAGCCTCGTAACAATACTGATTTTGTTAGGATCTGTTGCATATGTCGAAAATATTTAGCTGACATACAAACACACACACACACACATTTTCGCTTTTATATTATAGACTAGGATTCTAGGGGTCGAGTCTGCTTAACAACCTATGACCCAAGGGATCATGAAGACGTCCAGCTTGATAGTGCACATAGTTTGATGGATGGTCTTATAATTTTATGCCAACATTGTGCACGGTTATCCCTCCCCCCCATCCGATTTTTTTTTTAGTGGATGACATCATACTTTAATGTTGCCATCAACTGTGCACGGTTATCCCCCAACTCTGTTTTAATGGATGATGTCACAAAACGATGACGTCATCCCGTGTGTATGACGACAAAGAAACGCACAAGTACGAAATATAAAAGGATCCACAAAGTTTTAATAGTAGTAGTAGTAGTAGTAGTAGTAGTGGTGGTGGTGGTAGTGGTAGTAGTGGTGGTGGTGGTAGTAGTGGTGGTGGTAGTAGTGGTGGTGGTAGTAGTAGTGGTGGTGGTAGTAGTAGTAGTGGTGGTGGTAGTAGTAGTGCTAGTAGTAGTAGTAGTAGTGGTAGTAGTAGCGGTGGTAGTAGTAGTAGTGGTAATAGATATGAATAAAAACATCATTTCATAAATATAAAAATACAAATGCTATAGACATTGGTGATATAGTAATAGTAGTAGTAATGGTGGTGGTGGTGGTATTACTGACGTTGGCACGGTCGATGCTAGATATAGGACTGGTTTGTGAAAGTGTTAATGTTAATACTGGGTTAGACAGGATCTAGAGTGAGTGCGAGTGGGAGAGACTATTGAAAGGTAATGCTACCTTCACAGCAATCTTCTGGTGAAAATCAACTACTGCTATTGATTGATATTGACTGGTTCATAGTGTAATCTATTATTAACACACACACTCCTATTAACTTGGCTGTTTACATCGGAAAGAAAGAGAGAGCAAGCAGGGTAAGATAGAGACAAAAAAAAGGGGGGGAGGGAAAGAAGAATCATCCTAGTGTGCATATCATTTTGTTTAGAAAAACATTATCTCTCTCTGCTTCTCTCTCTCTCTCTCTCTCTCTCTCTCTCTCTCTCTCTCTCTCTCTCTCTCAGTTTCTGGCTTTACTAACATTCTGTCTGTCTGTCTCTCTCTCTCTCTCTCTTAGTCTGACTTCTCTCTCTCTCTGATAGTCTCATGTTTCTCTTTCTCTTAGTCTCAAAGGAGAAGGTAATGCCTGAGAGGATGATAGCAATACAAATACACACTTTTACTAGAAAAAGCAAAGAAGCAGTTAAGAGAAACTAGCCTGAGTAATGGATGAGAGGGATACTGTTAGACAAGAACTAGCTAAGTAGGACCATCGACACAAGGCTAACGAATGTTACGAGGATCAAGTTGTTAGGGCTAGACTAAGAAAGCAACAAAGCAGCAAAATCTGATACAGATGAGCATAAGGAGATTTCTTGGAATGGCTTGGCTAAGTATATCGCAAAAGTTAACCATCCAAATGAACATACCCTGAGATCAACTTGAAAGATCTGCAAAGGATTTCGAGGAGCGGTTTACACAACAGCTTGATCTCCCAGTATAAAAGTTTGGCAACTATTTGGCTGACTCTCCCAACCTCAGTGTGGCTAGAGCAACTGGTTGCACAGGTAGAGTCACAGAGCATGAGGTCCTCACTATGTTGAAGAATGTTGGCTGCAACAAATTGCCAGGACTTGATTGTTTGCCTCCTGAATTATATTTTAGGCTGTCACACATGTTTATATCAGTTTTGACTTATGTGATCAAGCATTGGTTTGTCGAGGGCTCTGTTCCTGCTCAAGTCACTAATAGAGTGATCACATTATTGAGGAATAAGAACATGCATGGTGAGGAAGAAATAGATGACTACAGGCTCATAAATCTGCTAAACATAGAATTAAAGATTTTGACCGAGATTCTATCGAACCAGTTAAAGAGTTGATTGAACTCGAGCAGAACTACGTTGTGAAGAGGGGATTGATTCAGAACAACTTGTACCTGATCCCTACAATCCTAAAGGGAGTGATAGAAGACCTGCACTGATCAACTTAGATCAGCCCAAAGTTTTTGACAAGATTGACCATCACTTCCTGGCATCTGGTTTAGAAATTGTCAGTTTTAAACCAAACTTTTGCAAATAGTTTGCCATACTTTATTGTGCGATAACAGCAGTGCTGCAGGTTAACAGAAAGCGTTCTAAATCTTTTGCTATCTTCCAATCAGTGTGTCAGGGTTGTCCACTGTTGCCCATGCCCTAGATCCTTGCATTGAAGCTGCTGCTTCGCAAGCTAAGAAACGGGGAGGAAAGTTCAGCCATTTGCAGAATCGCTTCGCCTGACAAAATATTAGCCAGAGTTTCCACTTCAC
>NC_136517.1:9590000-9610000 GCF_053919585.1 Euprymna scolopes
AATTACCATTGCTCCCAGGTCCAATCTGACCCGGAGTGGTAGTACATGTTAGGGTCCCAACTATGGGTTGAATAGAAACCGACTTGAAAACAACAAATATATTCTATGAAAAATTTTTTCTTCAAAATTTTTGGATTCGGCATTAAATAACCCAAAAAGGGTTGATATGCCGTAAAACAAAAACAACCAACCTTCTATATGTACTATTGCCCCCATGTTTATATTCTCCTGGGTCAAGTGTAAATTTCTTTTAAATAGTCTGTGGAAACCTATCTTATATAAACTTTAAATATACTCCTCAATTTTTTTCTAAAATAACTAATCCATCAGATTGGAGAAAATTAAAATAAAAGTTTAAAGAATAAGACTTCTGGATAAGCATTCCCCATAAAAGCATAAATACAGTTTAATTATAATTTTTAATTTTTTTTGTTAATTTTAATTTTTTATTATTTAAATTTTTTTTTTAATTTTCATTTCATTTTTAATTTTTTTTTTTTTTTTTCTTGGTCTGTCCAGATTGTAAATTATGGATGACGTTGTTCTATGGTTTATTGTTGAGTTCTACTAAAAAAAAGAAATGACTATTCCTAACTGTTCTTATGTAGTCCTAAGGGGCAGATAACTTACTTGTACTTCCTGCACCAGGAGCAGATAATTCTCCGATACTTTCTGCACTAAGGGCAGATAATTCGCCGATACTTTCTGCACCAAGAGCAGATAACTACCTGGTACATCCTGAACGAGGGGCAAGAATGGGTGGTGTTTATTCACGTTTGATTTGAAATACTAACTTGGTATAAAATGGCCGCTAATTCACATATGTATTTTCATTTATTTTTTTCTAACACATTTGACTTCAGATATAGGCAAGAAAGTTATGAAGTTTTTCCCACGTGCATGTTATAGAGCATTGCATCATCAGCAAATATACCCATCTCACAATATTGGGGCAGATTGCTGAAACAATATTTCACATACTATGTATCACTAGGTGATAGATTCTTATGGATTATTGAGATAACCTGCCCCACTAAATGTTATCAGGAAGGTCGTTAATGAATATCAGGAATAATAGTGGTCCAAGGATCGACTCCTAAGGCATTCCCGCATTAATGTTATGCTGTTTGGATGTACATCCATTAATGACAACCTGGATGGTCCCATTGTCTAAGGATATAATTATATTTAGGTATTCGTTCAGTTATACAGTACGATTTTTTTTATTTTTTTTTATTTTTTTTTTTAAACATATTTAATTTCAGTTATAGATTCTATGTATTTTCAAATATTGTTGACTTCATTTCCTTAAAAAATTTCTGATAATCAAACATTTGTTAAAAGGATTTCAGTTGTGCTTCTCATTATGGATGATTTTTCTAGTCTATCTCAGTTTGCTGCAAGGAGCGTCGGCTCTTTCTCCCGTGCTATAAATCTTCTCTCACCTGCCAATATCCTACGTGTCTACAAAGTCATCAATCATCCATGCACCAAGTATCTGGACTGGTTCACCAACCAAAAAGAATGTCTAAATTTAATACATCCCCACACTTTCTATTAAGATCCAGCCTCTGTCTCATCATGTCAATATTACATCCTTTGCTTGTTTTACAAGTGCTTCAACAAAATGTACTTCAATGCACTTGCTGCATTTGTGCGCCTTCAATGTAAATACTATGGAACAACTTCGACAAGCAGCAAAATAACACCCCTTCACTTTACAAGTTCCCAAATGTCGGAAAACTTTGTACTCTAATAGCTTTATGCCTCGAACTGTGTGTGTTTAAAATTTCCTTCTCTGACTGTATCAATATGCAGACATTTGAATGTAATGTGAACAAGTGTCTCATTGCACAACTCCCTACTTAACAACAAATAAGACGAAAAAGTTTTAAAAAAAACCCAAAAAAAAACAAAAAACAAAGCAAAACAAAAAAAAAACAAAGCAACGTCACATTTAAAGACTTCAAACGTATCATTATTGCTTAGAAATTGCCAAACCAATTTGTCCAATTTCCTCTGCCAAAATTCAAATATGCTGATACGTATACTCATCCATTAAAAATGGTGAAATATTAAAAATGGCGATGAAGATTAAAAAAAAAAAACCCTGAGCCTTTCCTTCATGTATTTCAATCTTTTTAAAAAGCAAGATTTAATTTTGTTTTTAATTAATTACGGTTCTATTTAAAATTTTATTATTTGAAAAGAAAGAATTTTTTTTTTTTTTTTCAAATTTATTTCTGTTTTATTTTCGCAAAGATTAATTAATTTCATCTTCAGACATATTTTATCTTTACACTTTCCTTCTTTCTTTCACATTTGTCTTTGTCATCTTTAATGTTATGGTAAACCAAGGCTGGAAAGTCGGTTGAAAAAAAGTTCGGATCTCAACTTTGTTTAAAGAAACACAAAAAAGACGTATAAATCAGTAGCAAAAGGAAAAAAGAAAGAAAGAAAAAAAAAAAAAGAAAACTTGTAATGGAAAAAAAAAGAAAACGTAATGAAAAAAAGAAAGAAAACGTGTAATGAAAAAAAAAGAAGAAAAAAACTTGTAATGGAAAAGTTTATGTCTCCATCTACTTTTTCTCTATTTTTATATTTACTAGCTTTCTGCTTGATACGAATCTAGTGTATCATTATTTCATTCCTAGGTTAATGCCCTTATGTCAGTTTTTTTTTTTTATATAAACCTGGCTAGTTTTCTCTTCTGATGAGAAGCATTAGGCTTTAAAATACCATGACGTAAAGAGGTTTTCTTTTTCTTTATTGATCTTATTAAATACAGTTTTATTTAACTTTGAATTTTCATCCTTTATTTCTTATATATATTTAAAAAAATAAATATTATTAATTATTTTTAAATCTAGACACGTGTGTTTCGAACTTACCTTCTCATCAGTTTAGGAAGTGATAATTACTGTCAATCATGAATTTTGAATCTATAGGCTGTCATTCGATCTTCATGTTGCCAGAAAATTAGCACAAGAAGTAAAGGAATTGAGTTCCATTAATATCAATCAGACGGACATAAACAGTAAACAATCAGATAGTATTCAACGATAGACGTCGAAATATCACATTGTACTAATGTTCACTGCTTATTCTTAATTCCCTAAAGAGGGCTCGCCCTTTCTTAAAGGGGTATTATAACGATAATGTTTTTTTTTTTAAATATCAATAATTTTAAACCTACCGACATACGTGTTTCGAACTCTAAGAATTGTTGACTCTGACCCCAGCCTCCAATATTTCTAAGCTGAAAAAAATTCGATATTCGACTTGATTTCAAGAAGAGCGAACTTTGACCCCTGCAAAAATTCCCCATGGCATAACCTTTTTAGTCTTTAGTATTTTATATCAATCGCGTGAGTGACTCTGGACTATTTCATTGAAACCATACTTTTTTTTTTTTTTTTTTTTAATTCAATTTATTGGCCTAGATTACATGTTACGTCGCTGTTAAGAAGGGCGCGAGAAGAGAGAGAGAAAGGGGGGGAGAAAGAAGAAGAAGAAGAAGAAGAAGAAGAAGAAGAAGGAAAGTGAACAAAGAGGGAGGGAGAGACGTTGAAAATTTAGACGATCAGAAATATTGTGTGTCTGTCTGTTTGTTTTTGGCCATGCACCGAGACCTTTTCGCAGCATAAGTATCTCCAAACTTGTCTTTACGATGTAGAACTGAAACAAAAGTCGTCGGACATATTTTTCTCATAAGTTCTTTCTACCTCTTTGCATTAAGTGGTTTCATATCTACTCAAGAATGATTTTCAAAAAGCAAAAAAAAAAAAAAAAAAAAAAAATTAGCTTGCAAATAGCAGCCAATAGCTTTCTCTGAACTTGGAATGACATTAAGACTTTTTGTGATCCCAGTACTTTCCATGGTCTTTCATTAAATCTCTAGTTGGTGCCTCCCTTCCTTGATCATTCCATTCTCTCAGGCTCTTCATGGTCATTTTCTGTGGTAACAACTGATATTGGTGCTTCTGCAATTCTTTTTAGTATATTTGTACTATTATTATTATTATTATTATTATTATTATTATTATTATTATTATTATTATCATTATTCACTCACTAGGAGTTTTCACACAGATTAACATAAAAAATTTCCCTTTGAGAACAACCTGTGGTGTCCTCTGGAATCTGAGTGACAACATATCTCCCCAGATTTCCAGTACTCACCACCTCTTTTGATAAGTTTTGCAAATTGGTTTGCGTTATCGCAGTAGCTGTTTACTATTGATTTCTCGTTGGTAGTAACTATTGATCTTCACTGGAATGTAGGTGGCAATAAGCCTCCTCAAGGTTCCAGTCTCCTTTGCACCCATCCAATGGAGATCCTGTTAGTGCTTTCTCTCCTCGGTATTTTCATCCTCCTTGACCCTTCTCATTTATTTGGCGTGGCACCAATTTATGCTGACACTAAAAAAGGAGGAGCTGAAAGCGGGGTGGGGGCAGAGGGTTTACTTACAGCTATACAGTTTGTTTTCATAATTTTATGTGATGGTTCTTTCTGTTTTATATTTGTAGCAGTTTCTATATGACGGGCTTGTGCCTGTAGCTCAAGAGTGTCAGTCTCCGCATTCAAAGGTTTTCCTTAATATTTCAGCAGTTTTCATTATTGTTATCCATTCCATCTTTTCCGTTATCCTTCTGATTCCAATCTCTCTCATTCTTTTTTCAAAGATTTTCAGCATTGTTCCCAGTGCTCTTATTATTTGTGGAGTTATTTTGACTTTCTTCATTTTCCATATCCCTTTGAGCTCTCTAGCCAATTCCATTATTATTATTATTATTATTATTATTATTATTATTATTATTATCTCTACTTTAAATTTAAAAAAAGTTCAATTTTAAATTTAAAAGAATTCAACTTGAACTTTAAACAATGTTAAAATGCTGTTCTTTTTATTTGGAGTTGAGCCCCCCTCCTTTTTGTTTGAAGTCAAGAAATAATGAATTCGACAACCCCATCTTGGAGAATGAAAGGTTTATTGAGTCGCACTATTAACAACTTCATAGTTATACCATTTTTAGTTAATTACATTGAGTCGTGATTGTTTTGTTGGGTTCGTAATTTTTGTTGGCAGAAAGCAAGAGAAAGAAAGAAAAAGAGACAATTTCTAAAATGCATTGCTTTTTAGATTACAAATTCATTCAACACATCAGTTGGTTTGTTCTTCTTGTTCTTCTGTTGAGAATTCTGTGAAACTCGTTCTAGAATTCCATCACATCTTATATTCCTATTTACCTACCTCACCGTGAGGGAAAAGTTAGACACAAGATGTTTTGTTTATATTAGGGGGTATGCATCGCTCTAAAAAAGGGCTTTCTGCATAGGACAAAAATTTAAATTGCCCCAGTCAAGAAGTATTTCTGTTCCTCTAAATGAGAACAGATACTACATTTACTAATTACTAAACAATAGTATCCTTCGTGTTTGCTGGCAACAGTTCATATCAAATGCTGCTGTTTGTTCCGACTGCAACATCACCTCACAGACTCTCCTCTCGAGATGACTTTCTTATGCGGCCATACTCTTTGTCATCACCCAGATGATTTTATCTACAAGTGATATGTAATGTATCCCGGGTTACACCGGCATGTTGAAAATTGTGATTTTGTCAAGATTAAGTTGCTAACGTATGTCAAACTTTGTAGCTGGGGTTGACGATAGCACCAGAAATAGGTCAATCGGGTCTGTGTGAAAGAGAACATGGAAAGAAAGAAAGAAAGAAAGAAATAGCATGAAAGAAAGAGAGGACGATATCTTTTCTCTTGCATGCAAGTCAGTCTGGTTTCTGATTTTGGACAGAACAGACACATTGAGATCGGCGCAAAGATGTGTCGGAAAAAGAAATGCAAAAAGGCTTGAGTCAACAATGCAAGGAGTCCCCCCCCCCCGGTTCACATGTAGACGAAATAAGGTGATCCATGAAAAAATGTTTTATGAAACTGTGGATAGACAAAAATACACTCAACCTAGGGGAGATAATCTCCCCCCCCCCAATCTTTTTGCACTGTGTTTTTTAGAAAAAAATGAAACAAACGAAAACACACATAAGTTGTTTATCCATGGTTTTGTAAAACATATTTTTACTAATATTAACAACTAGCATAAAGATTCAGCTAAAAATTGAATCATAAGAAAGTCTTTAAAAATACTCTAGTGACCCATGAAAATTGACTTTTTCTATAATTCATGGACACACCCTCAAACCCACGGTCCGATTTCTTACAATACAGATCTAACCCTTTTTCCTTAGTTGGAAAAAAAAAGGCATGGAATTTACAACCGAAGAAAGTCGTAGGTTTCAACGACCGAAACGTTGTGCCACTAACACCCAAGATAAGAACAATT
The DNA here is from genome assembly GCF_053919585.1 of Euprymna scolopes. NCBI lineage: Eukaryota > Metazoa > Mollusca > Cephalopoda > Sepiida > Sepiolidae > Euprymna > Euprymna scolopes. Next base: position 9,596,362 of record NC_136517.1, read on the forward strand.
GTCCGAACAAGCAAAACAACCGAAACACTTATTCCCCATGCAAACCCGGTGTTGGTGGAATATATCCATCCTATCAATAATAGAGATACATTCGAGTGAGTTTACGAACATTTGTATTGTCTTGTATTTGTCTCTGTTATGTAATGTTACTGTGTTCATTTACATTTGTCAATAAGGTAATGTGTGTATCTATGTACTTGGCTGCACTCTAGTTCATTGTACAATATAATTATACTTGTTAAGTATTTCTATTTCAGGTTAATTAAATTAACTATAAGACACTAATACTTATAATAAAACGTTACGCCTGGTCAACAGTCATTCAGGATGTAACAAATTCTTTTCTAAACTGATCATCATCATTATTATCATCATCATCATCTTGCGGCCTCAGCCGAGATTGAACTCACTACACACTTCCAGTATTCCCTATCTGTCATACTACCCAAAAGATCTTCCTTGGAGATGAATGTATCTCGTTGTATCCTATCTGGAAAAGTTAACTTTTGTGATCGATTGTGAGATGATGGATGCCTCCACAATACAAATGATGAAACAAGTTCATCTGTGGCACGTGTACAATGCCCAGCAAACTGAACACATCTCTTACAAACTGAGGTTGATACTCTCGGTAAGTCTCCATATATCATTTCTAGAGTTGGGTGGTTTCGCCATGAGAGATTGAGTACTCTTCTCAAAAGACGTGTGTAAACTGATCCAGACTGCCCAAACAAGAACAAAGACAAATTGGAAGGCCCCAAAACAGTAAAAATAATCCTAATGGGGATGTAGTAGTTTGCTTGAAACCTTGCACATAGTGTGAAAGGAGTTGTGTTTGAAGGCTATGACAATGCAAGTTGTGGGGAAACACTGTGGATACAAATTTAGGTAGTAAAATAATAATGACAATATTGAAGAAACTTCAATAATTTTCAGTTATAATCCATACTGACCCTTTAAATGCTTCATGTCTCCTACTTTGAGCACCAATAACATGCACTAATCGACATATCTACTAGTTAACTTGCCCACCTTCATAGCCAACATCTTTTTTGCTGACATTGCAAAAACATATCCAAACTTTTCCTCTTCTTTATTGCTTTATTTTCTTGTCTCTTTCTTTTCATCTCTTTCTTTCTTTCTTTCTTCTCTCCAAACAAAGCATGTTGTGACTTATAATGTAACGGCATACTTTAGGGGATCGTGTCTAACAGGGGACTGTGGACAATTGAGCAGCAAGATGTCTGTTCACATAAAATTTAAACTTCTGCAGGTTATTACAGTCAGGGAAGCAGGAAACAGGGAAAGAATTCCAAAGGCTAGCAGTCTGAGGAAAGGAACTATTAGAGTGGAAGACTTTGCGTCATCTAGGAACCTCAATAGTGAAGGGCTTGGATTATGCTGCTTGCTGGGTTAGTCGGGGGACGGTGTACGTCAAGTGCTATGAGTTGATCAAAGCACATTCCATCAAAGTATTTGTAAAATATATTTTTACCTTTCCTTTCTTTCTTTTTGGTTTTCATCAATTAATTTTATTATTTATAATTTGTAACTTATATTTCTACCTTTCCTTTCTTTCTTTCTTTCTTTCTTTCTTTCTCTCTCTCTCTCTTCTTTTCATCAATTAATTTTATTATTTATAATTTGTAAATTATATTTCTACCTTTCCTTTCTTTCTCTCTCTCTCTCTCTCTCTCTCTCTCTCTCTTCTTTTCATCAATTAATTTTATCATCCGTCTGTTTTTTTCTTTTTTTTTTTGTCTTCAAACATTTCTTCTTTCCACTTATCTTTCCTGCAATAATGAGTTTATTGAGATTTAAGCGATTGTGGTGAGTCTACGCTCAGCTTTCAGTCGGAATAGCTTTACAAGTTTGCATACAATCTATTTAATAACCCAAGATGTGATGAAAACAACTGCGTCAATAATAAATAGGTTTTCCTGGCATTTTTTAATCATTATGTTCTGCCCTTTTAGACTACATTCTCTCTCTCTCTCTCTCTCTCTCTCTCTCTCTCTCTCTCTCTCTCTCTCTCTCTCTCTCTCTCTCCTACATGAAATTGAATCGATTCAACCATTTTCTTTTTCATGATACAAATTTAAAGGTTGAGTTATGCAGTCAATATAATTGACCAACTCAAACATACTTAATAAAGATTATTTTCTTTCTAATTAGCTCAATTTGAAATCTGTGTTCTTAATGTAACTAATGCTGTACCTGCTGCTGCTGCTACTACTACTACTACTACTACTACTACTACTAGCATTAGTGTACGCCCTCTACAAAAATGTCAGAAAAAAAAAATTATGTTCATCAGGGTTCTGCTCACGTTGACACACCGGTTCTCGTTAGATCACCCAAGTTCAGCAATGTTAAGCCTGGTCGGTATCAGATGGGTGACCATTTCGAAATACCAAGCGTTGTATGTAGGAGGAGTCGACATCTTCCTGCAAGAGCTGTAAAAACCTAACATTGTTACATCCCCTGATGGGAATATACTGGGGACCGCTTGTGAATTTCATACTTCCATGAAGCTTCTTCCTTTGGAGGAAGCTGGTTCAACCCGCTTAGGGTGAGTGCCACTTCGGTTCAGTACTAGAGTTTATATAAAATCATAGAATTATACCAGTAACTTAATATTTAATTTATAAATTATCATTTCTGATGACCTAAAGGTAAAAAAAAAATCAACTGTTGACTTTTTATTTCTTTTTGCAAATTGTTTTTTTACTTCCTTTCACCATTTGAGATGGTTTTGTCTTGCATATATTTTTTTTACTTATTAACATTCTTGTGATTGTATGGGATGTGTCTACACACACACACACACACACACACACACACACACACACACACACACACACACATATATAAACAAATTTTGGTTTGAGGGCTGGTTTCTTCTTTTTATTTATTTTTTTTTAAATCAATTTTCACCCCAAACAAGGCACAGTGCCACTTTGAAGTAGGGGGCTCCTATCGGGGACATAATTTGCAGGGGCATTATTAAGGGAGTTGAGTGGCAAGATGTTTGTTCACATTACACTTAAACTTCTGCATATCAGGAAAGCAATCATTTATTAAGTCGCCTGATGAGGATTTCTGGTTTTAACCAACTATTTGTTCGAAACATTAGCATATCCAGTGTCGCGACCATGTAAGTTTGTTTGTATTAATAATAATACATCTTGTTCTTCTTCTATGGAGCACTCTTAATAACCTCGTTAAATTCATTAGTTATCACTCTGGAATACCTATAACCTGATACATACATACATACATACATACATACATACATACATACATACATACATACATACATACATAGAGAGAGAGAGAGAAATACACATTGGCTTTTACTATCATACACAATTCATTATCATCAATTGCTCACTGGTAAAAACAGGGGATGCTCCATCAGGCCTTTTATAGTGCATTGCTGTTCCATTTCAGAGTTCTTTACAAGGTTCAGAAGCATATCTAATTTGGTTGGTCCCAACTTTTCTTCTTCTCTCCACTGTCTCTCTCACAGACGTGATGTTGCTAGTCTCAGTTTCTTATACAAATATTATTATGTCATGTGTTCTTGAGAATTGTCTGACTTATTCATTGTTTCATTATAATTCATTAGAATTCTGGCTGGACATCCATCTACACTAGTGACGTGCAAATAACTTTTTCAGGAATGTATCATAGGCCTGTGCCCCAGTGAGACACCGTTTTTTCACTTGATGTGCTCAAATGAAAAAAAAAAAAAACGGTGTGTCAGTGGGGCATAGGTTTATAATACATTCCTCTGAAAAGAGTACTTTTAAAACAGGAGTAAAAGGGACAGGTGTTTGGTAACCCCTAGCACCTCCCCCTCTACATGTTCCTAATCTACATTGGATGAGTGTTTATCTAGATGATTAAGTCCCAAAGTCTTTTTTTATTTATCACACTTATATCAGCATCAAAATGACTCGCTATTATTTAAATCAATAATACATCATAGTCTTTTAAAATACTGTATGTATAACAGATAGCAATGACCCAAAACACAGCTATTTGTATAGCTAATTTGCATAACTAGGATTTAAAATAGCTGATAATAAATTAATTTTTGGTGTTATTCATTTTCAATTTTATTGTATTATTGTGTCTATATATGTGCAATAGTTTTATCGATATTAGCAGTAATTAAAGTGATTTAATTAAGAAAGTATGGATGACCAAAATCTTTCTTACGATATTATATTCATTAATTTTCAAGGGAGATAATTTAAATAAAAACTTAGTTTTTAAAATAGCAACAGATTTATATTCAATATTTGGGATATAAGTTACACATTTAAAAAGAATATTTACAGCTATTATAGATATTATATATTATTAGATAGTGGGTAGTTTTGTTGCTGTTGTTGTTGTTGTTGTTGTTATTAAAAAATATCCTTTATCACATTTCTTTATATAATGTACCTAGAACCAAATGAAACTTGATGCATGGGTGTTCTTTTAACAAAATCTTTCCATCTGCACAACACAATACCACAACGTTACTTCCTTGCTGACTACAACATAGTCGTCTGCAAGTCAAATGTCAACAAATATTTGTTGAGTTGCCCTCTTAAATGATTCTCTTATAGTATTGTTCATCAATACAATTGACAAACTAATTAAACCTTATCCTCGAGTAGCCTTTGTGTCTTAAGCAGTGGCGAATTAATATCATAAAAAATACTATTGTAAATTGTTTCAAGTGCATCAATAACGGTGATTATTTTTTTGTTCAACTTTTAAAAATGTTTTTGTTGACTTCTCTACCAATGTCCATATTTTTAGTTGCTCATAATGTTCTGGAATTATGTCTACCAATATCTGGCAGACTTTCATATTTTCAATTTTTTAACTTCTCTGGTAATGTCCATATTTTCAGTTTCTCATAATGCTCTGGAAATTCATTCATTCAAGTGATGTCTTCTCTGGTACAAACATTAATGGTTATGATTCTCTATCTATGTATCTCCCTCAAGGCATTCATGAATTCATTGTTGCTCATCATTTTTGATGTTGCCCAGCTGTTCAGATTGTCAACGTATGTTTCTCGCTGTAATCCTCTGCTTCTTCTATGCACGATCTTTCCAGTTATTTTTTTGCTGTTTGTCAGAGAATAGTTCGATGACAATCAGATGTCATGTAATCCTTACCGAGCGTTGTGTTCTGATTCAGAACCCTATTCACGCTGTTTCTCGAATAAAGAGTTTGATGTATTGCCATAGCTTTCTTTTGCAGTTGTACAGACAGTAGGTTGCAGTTTCTTTCTGTCCGAGCAGTGCCCATACTGGGCGATTGTCCTGACCATTGTACCCAGAGGTATCTTCTGCTCAGCACAACAAAATACGAAACCATGAACAGATTTATTTCTGCTTCCATATTACATCAGTCACCTGATTTCCATGACTTCACCTTACCCTGATCAGAAGGGGGGGGGGAGGGACTTACTTTTCCTTTGACAGTAGTTCTGTCCTGCTACTTTAGTTCTGGGTTTATCTTTACTAATATCTGGCAGACTTCATATTTACAATTTTTTAAAACTTCTTTGACAATGTCGAGACATTATTCCTCACCTTTAGTTTCTTATAATGTTTTAGAATTATGCCCATTAGTATCAAGAAAACTGCCATATTTTCAATTCAAAATCTTTCTATTGTATTTTAACTGTGCACATCTCATCTCTACAACTGTGCACATCTCATCTCTACAACTGTGCACATCTCATCTCTACAACTGTGCACATCTCATCTCTACAACTGTGCACATCTCATCTCTACAACTGTGAACATCTCATCTCTACAACTGTGCACATCTCATCTCTACAACTGTGCACATCTCATCTCTACAACTGTGCACATCTCATCTCTACAACTGTGCACATCTCATCTCTACAACTGTGAACATCTCATCTCTACAACTGTGCACATCTCATCTCTACAACTGTGCACATCTCATCTCTACAACTGTGCACATCTCATCTCTACAACTGTGAACATCTCATCTCTACAACTGTGCACATCTCATCTCTACAACTGTCCACCCATCATTCGTTCAGTCGATCAGTTTCTACTCTGTCTTTAATTTTGGCCTTGAAAGTCAAACAAATCAGTTAAGCTGTTGCTTAAACCAATTAAAGCAAACAGACTCAAAGTATCTTTTCCCGTTGTTTTAATGAATGGAATTAATTTTCTCAATGAAGATAAATACTACAGTTACTACTAAATAATAACAATGGCTCCTCTCAGAGATATCGTCAAATACTCTCTGTAGGTGCGTTCTTGTTTTTATTTCTAAGCATAAGGTATCGGCGATCAGTAAATCGTTAGCATCAGCGTCAAATTTGCAGATTCATTTTGGATAATAATGCCCACCCTGGGTCAAAATACTACAAAAATAAATAATGCTCGGCCAGTGTTTGCACTAATCTATTATAATAAAGCCGTATTCCTGTCTGTTTGTCTGTCTGTTTGTTTATTCTAGCAGATAACGTTTCTATTGTTTGTTCACAAAAACGAAGTCATATATTACATCATAGCAGATGACGTCATGTTTCTATTTGTTCACAAAAACGTTGTCGTATATGACATCATAGCAGATGACGTCATATGTATCTATTGTTTGTTCACAAAAAATGTGTCATATATTACATCATAGCAAATGGCGTCATGTTTCTATTGTTTGTTCACAAAAACGTAGTCATATATGACATCATAGCAGATGACGTAGTATGTTTCTATTTGTTCACAAAGCTGTCATATATTACATCATAGCAGATTACGTCATATGTTTGTATTTTGTTCACAAAAACATATAGCAGATGACGTCATATGTTTATATTTTGTTCACAAAAACATAGCAGATGACGTCATATGTTTATATTGTTTGTTCGTAAAAACGTAATATGACATCATAGCAGATGACGTCATATGTTTCTATTGTTTGTTTACGAATATGTAATTACATAGCAGATGACGTCATATGTTTATATTGTTTCGCAAAAATCTTGTCATGGCATCATAGCAAATGACGTCATATGTTTCTATTGTTTTGTTCACAAAAACGTCATATATTACATCATAGAAGATGGCGTCATGTTTCTATTGTTTTGTTTACAAAAACGTGGTCATATGACATCATAACAGATGACGTCATATGTTTCTATTGTTTGTTTACGAAAACGTAGTCATATATGATATCATAGCAGATGACGTCATATGTTTCTATTATTTGTTCACAAAAACGTAGTCATATATAGCATCATAGCATATGAAATCGTTTCTATTGTTTGTTCACAAAAATGTTGTCATCTGACATCACAGCAGATGACGTCATCGCAGATATATATATGATGTATAATTTCTTGTCAGTACCGTGTATGTACTGCTAGAATTCTTATAAAATCATAAAATTACATCATTGAAAATTTATAGAAACTATCGTCATTTCTGATGAATTTAAAAAAAAAAAACTACCGTTGACTTTTTATTGTATAGTGATAGATTTCTTTTCAAATTCATTTCAGAAGGTGGTTATCTGATTTGTTATTTGTTTTTCATTTCCCCTCACCACTCGATTTTTTTTACGGTGGGGAAGCTAGAAAAACAGATCTGTTTAACTTTCTGACTTTTGTGTAACGACATAAAAGTGTCTATCTATCTATCTATCTATCTATATATATATATATATATATATATATATATATATATACATATATACATATATATACTAGCAAAAGTACCCGTCGTTGACTGCGTTCAAAAACAGCCTACAGAAAATGGACTCTGATTTATGAAAGTATGAAAAGGAAGGGTTGTAAAGAGATAGCTTCGAATTTGGGGGTATCAAAACCAAAGCAAAATATGATGAAATTAAAAATAAAATAGATAAACCACATAATTTATTATACCATACCTGTTTGCACTGAAACACTTATCACAATATTCTGTGGATCTATATTAAAAAACCTTGTTAAACTTTGTGACATATTTCCATTCTATGGAGGTCAGGCACGAACGAACACCCAATAATTTTACTATATCATATTTCTTCAAACTGAAATATAATTATCAAAGTATACTTACGCAGATAGATATGAAAAGTCTTTATTAAAGTTTGTGCCTATTTCCATTCTATGGAGGCCAGGCGTGAACGCAAACCCCACAACTTTATTATATCATCCCTATTTAAGTTAAAACATACTTATCAAAGTATTATTATGTACATCTATATCAAAAACACTTGTAAACGTTTTTTTTTTTTTTTTTTAATTTTTTATTTCCATACTTTGTGGACCAGGCGCGTATGCAGACTCCACAATTTTAATGAATCATCATTATGCCAGATCAAACATACCCATTCCTGTGTCTCGATACATCTATCATTATATGTGATCAGTTTTCTATAATAGTCAACCATATAGGAGCCTATTCGTGACCAGACACACACACAGACGTTCAGCTTTATATTATAGATATATATGGAGGAACAAAGAATCTGTCACATTTTTTAATATATTACTTAGCACCTTCTCCTCTCTTCTGATGAGAAGCACTGGGTTTCAAAATACAATAAAGAGCATATATATCTCGTGTCCCTAATTGATGTAATCGCCCTATTGAATGGACGACTAAAACTGTTTTTACTGAATCGCTGCTTATCAAAGCCAAAACCTACTCAAGGATAAGAGTTAATAAGACAGATTGACAATTGAATGATGAAGAATGTTATCAGAGGATTAAAAATGCAACTATCTCATTTTTGTAACTTATAAAACTATGTTTTTACATTGAATTCGGAGACGACCATGTTGTTGCATGCAGGAAAGAAGTTCCGTGATAGTGTGCTCTATATATGGGAAGTTATCAGAAGCAAAACAATGTTCACAGAAATTCCACAAAATGTAAGAAACGTGGAAAAAAAATAAGATATTTTTTTGTCCTTGCAGTTTTGATAGAATTCTTGCTGTGAGTGTTTGACAAGGGGGAACAAAATATTGCATATCAGTCGAGTACCTTCCATGAAAATAGCGACAAACGCTAAACGTTCCTTCTTTGTCTTTAGGCAACTAAATAAAGACAATATTTAAAACAAAATACAATAAAATAAGACATACCTACGCTAACCATTCGTATTAATCATTTTAATTAATGGAATTAATTGTCTCAATAAAAATACTACCATTACAACGTATTGGGTTTGATTTAATATTTTCATTATGTTTTTTAACCAGACATTTCATTTTACTGTCTATTGTTATTAGTGCTATGGTCTTGCCAAATGTTACGATTAATATCATAGTAACAAAACGTTATTAGTGTTACGGTCTTGTCTGTTATTATAGTAATAAAACGTTATTAGTGTTATAGTCTTGTCTGTTATTATAGTACTAAAACGTTATTAGTGTTATGGTCTTGTCTGTTATCATAGTAACAAAACGTTATTAGTGTTACGGTCTTGTCTGTTATTATAGTAATAAAACGTTATTAGTGTTATGGTCTTGTCTGTTATTATAGTACTAAAACGTTATTAGTGTTATGGTCTTGTCTGTTATTATAGTAATAAAACGTTATTAGTGTTACGGTCTTGTCTGTTATTATAGTAATAAAACGTTATTAGTGTTACGGTCTTGTCTGTTATTATAGTAATAAAACGTTATTAGTGTTACGGTCTTGTCTGTTATTATAGTAATAAAACGTTATTAGTGTTACGGTCTTGTCTGTTATTATAGTAATAAAACGTTATTAGTGCTATGGCCTTGTCTGTTATTATAGCCATAACACGTTATTAGTATTATGGTCTTTTTTAATATTATGTCTGTTATCATAATAAAATGTTATTAGTGTTATGGCCGTGTCTCATGTTATGTCTGTAATTATTAGATACGTACATTAATGGCGGAAAATTGATAGGAGACATCGTTTTGAAGGCCAGTTTATCATAATTTTTTTGTAGGTATCCGACTACTTTTTGATTATATTTGAAAGATTAAAGCTTAAAGTTAATTTCCAAAAAAAAAAAAAAAAAAACATTTTACATGTGAAAAATAAAGTTATAATGAAAAATCTTTTCATTGCAATATTCGGAAACTGACAAGTTCAGCTAAATTTTGAAGTTAAATAAATTCATTGTAAAAATCTCTTGAAAGATAAATATTAGTTTTCTGGGTTTATTTCAAAGATAATTATATAGTAACGTCCTAAGATATTGATTAAAAAGCCGCCTGGGTTGTACAAAAAATAGCTTAATTAGCCCCCCCCCCCCAAAAAAAAAGTGAAAGATTCTGGCTTCGTACAAACAAAACAAACGAAAAATCGTCTGAGTTCTACATAAGCCCATAATAGCAGAAAGTCTATCTGAAAGGCTATCTGAAAATTATGTCCGGTGGTTGAAGGGAGGAAGCGAGTTCAAAATCGATTGGTCTTTGGGTTTTTAAAAATTTTTCCAGCCATGGATCCGTGCATTCCTATCGTGAACGTTTATATAATATTTACCATTTTTTAAATTTAATTATTTTTATGTGTTCCTGCTTTTTATTTGTTCGTTCATGCTAGGAAAATATTAGAATCTTACATATAAAAATTACGCTAAAAATCTAACCCTAAAAAACAGGATATATTTTTTGCAATTATGATTTTTTTTTGTGTGAAAATATCATAAAATGATAATATCGTTAGTTCGAAAAATTAATTTTTATTCGAGTTATATCGATTTCGTTAATACGGACTTTAGGGGATGTTTTCGTAATGTTCCTGAAAAAAAAAAAATTATTGTTACAATTTACAATGATTTATTTTCATTAAAAAAAGCAAAGATAAATTCATTCATTTTTTTTTTTTTTACTACTAAAAACCATAACTTTAGTAAAGGTGTTTTTTGTTTGAACAAAATAATACATTTTCACTAAGATTCAAATAAAAATAATCAGTTCATTATATGCCATGATCATTATTTGATAAATACTTAAAATTTCATTAAAATTGGCTAATTTTCTGATTTTTGGTGAATTTTTAAGTAAAAGGAGGGGTCAAAATGTTTATACATTTTGAGTATTGGCATTCATTTTGCACGTACCTAGTTATAGTAATAAAACGTTATTAGTATTATGGTCTTGTCTAATATTATGTCTGTTGTTATAATAATAAAACGTTGTTAGTGCTATGGTTTTGCAAAGTGTCATGGCTGTGTTTAATAAAAAAAAATGAAACATTTAGTCAATTCTTTATTCTTCTTTTTCTTAAACTCAATCTACGTTTTCTTTTTTCTTTTGCACGTTTTTTCGTTGGATTTATTTTTTCTACCTTTCTATTTCATATCATCTTTTAAAGTCCCTCACCCCTTTCTCTTTCACCCCCTCCCTCACTCCACCATCTTTTCCTGTCTAGTTCTTTTCTCCTTCTTACCAGTCCTCCTCCTCCTCCGCATCTGTCTCTATAAATAAATACATATCAATGACACGGTAGCATTTATAGCTTCATTTAAACTATTATTGTATTCGTCGTTATTCCCTATAATTGGCTACTGATCAGGTGGAAGGCAGCTGAACAGGTGGGGCGTGGGTGGGGGCGGTTGGAGGGGATAGGCATTTCCACATGCAAGAATTTTATGGTCTTTAATGATCCAGATTCAGAGCACCTGTTCAAAGATTGAACGTATTGCATTCTTTCTCTATTTACCCATCTCATAGAGTCTCTAGGTTGAAAAAGAAGCGAATCTTCTACATATTAATACGATAGCGTGTGTTATTTTGTGTGTCACGCTTACATTTTTCTTCCAAATTTCTGTCGTTTAACTGTAATGACCTTCCATTTCTTGTAATAAATAATTTTACCAGGAATTCTTCATAAGTTTTGGTTCGGTTTCGATCATAGTTTATGGCACTCAAGTCATCTATTTTTTTTTTTTTTTTTTTTTTTTTTGTAAATAATTTTACCAAGAATTCTTAAGTTTTGGTTTCGGTTTATTTTAGAGCTGAAGGAATTCAAGTATATATACATTTTTTTTTCTTCATAAGTTTTGGTTTCAGTTTCGATTTAAGCTGATGCACCCAAGTTATATGAATATATTTTTTTATTTTTTAAATCACAACTTTATGATATATAAGAATCGGTAGAAAATTGACTTTATAATAATATATAAGAAATCTGCATAAATTAAAATATCATATTTAAGCGTAGCTTAGATATGATAATTTTGCAGTTTTAAAAAAAGCTTCAATAATATCAGGGCGTCTCCATTTACGCTTAACATCCACAGAAAGCCAACATCGATATATTACATATGAAAGAGTTCACTGTGGAATTTCTAGTTTAAATTACGTCGTTTTCATTTCTTTAATATTTGGTTTTGTGACGTCATGTCCTTAAGTCTTTTGTCTTTTGGGGGGACGGAGGAGTTGTGTTTGTTTTTTCCTTAAAAATTGGAAAATATATTGATATACCTGAATGACATTAAATAATTCATGAACTTCTCTTTTTTTTTTATGGAAATCGCTCCAGACAAGGTATTAACTACTTGATGTAAGGGACAAAAAAAAAAAAATTAAATATTACTTCAATGTCAAAAATTTGCCACCAATAAGTGTTAGATGGAATAGATTCTGACCCAGAAAACAGCAATTCTTCCCTCTTTGTCAGAAACATCAGACTAGACTGAACCATTATTCATATTGTAGCCTTAACTTTTTATGACCTGAATTATAATGTAGATGATTTAAAAAATATTTATTGTTAATTTTAGTTTAAAAGCTAATGATACAATGATTGTCTTCAAACCGGAAAAATTATAAAATTCAATAATTAACTGAGAATTTTTGCATTTCATAAACTTACCTTGATTATTATTCATAGTGCTTGACAAAAAGTGTTTATGACAACAAACGAAATCCTCCACGCTCTTAGACAAATGGCAGCATACTGAATGGACAATTGCAATTTGGAGGTATCTGGCATCTACTCAGATACTGAACTAATACATACAAGGTTTGTTTGAATCAGTTCCCACTTTATTTATGCCGTTATATTTATTTATTTACGACTGAGCAAATTAGTTCAACCAGGCGATAAAGGGTTAGAGAGTCAAAAAGAAATAAGACAACAGACCGCAAAGCTCAGATCTTTTGAATTTTGACTCCTTGGCAGCCAAATTTTCGGCCTACAGTGATTAATGTTGTTAGAGACTGCTTTTTGATTGGTTATCATGACTCTCTCTGGTACTATCATTATTAATAGTGTCTGGAAGAGTCCATATCGTGACGCGATAGAGTAGATCACCATACGTACGGATTTCTGTACGGAGTCAACATTTTCTTCTTTTGGGGATTTATCGTAATTAAGTCTGCAATTTTTCGTTTTCTTTTGAATCTTTTATTTCTGGAAACAGTTACTGTTATTTGAATTTCAAACGTGTCGAATACAGTATCCATTAGGTCTTACTCAAGAGCAGTAATTCCCAACCTTTTTTTACATGGCGGCACAATATTAAGTTTTAAAAGATTTTTGCGACACACCTACCACATAAAATAAATATTTTCTACTCAAAGACTTTTTATCATAAAATATTAAAAACAAAAAAAAACAAAAACAAAGATTATATAAGGATAATTTTTATT
>NC_136517.1:9615000-9642500 GCF_053919585.1 Euprymna scolopes
AAGAGGATCGCTCAACAAAGACTTGAAAACGGCCCTGCTGTAGCAAGCTAGAAAGCAGCCAGCAGTATAGCTTCACAAGTAGACATTTCTAGCGAAGAAACTTTGTTCATGGAATTTTCGTTTAATTTTAGGTTTAGAGGAAATTGTTGACAATGGTTGTAAATAGACAAGTGCTTGTTGTGAATATTTTGCAGGGGGGGTCATAGATTTAAGCTCAGTCGAGCGCTTGTCATGAAAATAACGATAGAACAGAGAAAGATTTGTAATGTTTCCTCTGTGGGAAAGAGGTTACAAAAAAAGAACATTCCTACCAAATTTCAAAGTCGGTTTTGTATCCTGTCAAGTCAAGAAAGAGTCATCTGAGTATCTTTTTCTCAGATGTGGCAACAGTACTCCATCTTAGGATGCATTTGGTTCTTATATAGGCAGAAGATTGAATCAAGAGTAAGATATCTTCTGGAGAGGTAGAATGTGACCCAATCATTTTTTCAGTGATCTTGACACTAAATTTGATGTAAGTATTCCATTTTAGGTCAGGAGTGAAGATCAGTCTCAGAGTTATCCCTATTTCTGCAAAAAAAAAAAAAAAAGTTATGATATTTTTTAATCATAGTTCTTTTTTCCTCTTAATATATTTTGTTGGATCCCCATAATTTATTCTGTTTTTCATTAATAAAAAGAAAACTAAACAATCCATATATTAATACCGTAGCATGTGTTATTGTCTGTGTCATGCTTACATCCGGGTCGTTTGATTGTTATGTACTTCCATTTCTTGTCATAAATAATTTTACCAAGAATTCTTCATAAGTTTTTGTTTCGGTTTTGATTATAGCTAATGGCACTCCAATCATCTATTTTTTTTTAAATAGTTTTATCAAAAAATCTTCATAAGCCTTGGTTTTGGTTTCGATTTCAGCTGATGGCACCTTGTTAATGTATTTTTTTATAAATAATTTTATCAAGAATTCTTCATAAGTTTTGGTTTAAGTTTAGATTATAGCTGAAGGAACTCAAGTTATCTATATATATTCATAAGTTTGGGATTTGGTTTCGATTCAAGCTGATGAACCCAAGTCATATAGATATATATATTTTTTTTACTTTTGAAATTGCAACTTTATAATATATAAAAATCGATAGAACATTAACTCTATAATAATATATACGAAATCTGCAAGAATTTTAAAATATCATATTTAAGCATATTTTACGACCTGGCTGCGCCGGGTGTCCCTTTCAGCTTGGATAAATACTTTTGCAGTTTTAACAAAAGAGCTACAATAATATCAGAGCATCTCCATTTATGCTGATTATCTACAGAATGTCAACATCGATATATTACATATGAGTCAGTCCCCTGTGGAATTTCCACAGGTCCCGCTAGTTTGTATTAACGGCTTATTTTGAAGGAAAACTGAACCCGTAGTAATGTTACATGAACCATAGTAGGACCTGTGGCACCCAGTTGATCGATAACAATAGTTTGGATTATTTGGATTACTGTTCTCATTTTGAGTGTTATTTGAACAACGTTTCAGTTAATGTAATGTATGACCATCTTCAAGTGTCTCTTGTCAAATTAGAGAATCTTTCTGTCAAACTTTGTGAATCTACACAGAATTTTGAATTTTTATCTTTATTTAATCCATGAGGGTAGCATGCTCTCGTTCCATCAGCCATGATCAAATAGAAGTCTTCATAATTATATTCTTAGTTATTGCCCACACTGAGGATTGAACCTTCAGAAGATTGTCACTTACTGAATTTTACCGAGTGCTTTATCCATTATCCAACGGAGATTACATCGTTGTGATTATAACATTCAAGATGAGAACAGTAGTCCGAAGAATTCATATAATAGAAATAATCAATCCTCATCTCAAAAATTCACAAACATAATAACTGAAAGGGAACGAATTAGGTTTCTTTCTTTTCTTTTTTTTATTTACCAATTCTCAATTGATGTTTCTGATAGACACTTTTCAAGATGGTGGCTTTACTCAATTTACCATTTTCTTGAAATGGATTAGAATTCTTGTGATTGGCGAGAAACCACTTGACTTACAAACTGACCTCCTTCTATATCGATGGACAATGGATGCCCTTTCCAATGTACTGGCTGGCAAATAAAGTTGTGAAAACATCATTTAAAGTTTGTATGAGATGAATGATTTTTTTTTTTGTGTGGTTTCATTATTCTAACATATAAATTTATGTTGATGGATTTCAAAAGCTCCAGATACAAACTTATTTCCACATATCGATACTTGATTCAAAACAGCCTATTTGTTTGTTCCTTTTGATATTTTTTTTGATAGAAAGCTATTTTACTTTGTGAAAATTGCTAGAGTGGCAATTTTTTTTTACTTATGCACAGCATATTCTTATAGCTTAAAGTGAAGTAATCATGTCATGAGTTATTTCTCTTTAATTATTTGTTCTTATTAGATTTTCGGCGACCCAAATAGTAAATAAGTCTGAGATATCGTTATCATAACTGGTAATATACTTTAGGCTTTACCAGCCAATCAGATTCTTTTAAGGAGGAAGAACCCGGATGTACTTATGTTTATTGCATTACCTTTAATATTGCATATGAATAAAATAAGTTTTCTAAATATCATTATTGTTATATTGTTTAATTGGAATTCATTGAGATGAGTATTATTTATTCATTTTTATTTATTGCAAACTATTATCTTCATCTTTTCTTAGTTGTTTCACGATGTTTCGGCCAACTATTCCTCTGGCCTTCGTCAGGTGGTAACCGCGACGGCATAAGAACTCCGAATTTCCTAACTGCATTCTCAGCAATTACTGCCATCCATAGTTGTTGTCATCTCCCCACGTTTTGGCCAAGTAAGCCTCTGACCGGCTTTGGGTAGGATTGAAACCACTATCTTCAGACAATTCTCACCTGGAACCGAATATTCTGGAACTATGGAAGGCAGTAATTGCTGAGAATATAGTTAGGAGATTCGGAGTTCCTATCCCATCGAGGTTACCACCTGACGAAGACCAGAGGAATAGTCGTGAAACAACAACTAAAAAGATGAGGATGATAGTCCGCAATAAATAAAAATAAACATTATTGTTATTACATAATAAATTGCACAGGCTTGGTAAGGGTTCATCCGTAAACTGGTGGCACCCAATAGAAGTGCCGAGATAACCAACTCAGGGTGTGGCTTGCAACGCTCAAGGCAGATATGGAACTCGTATCCAGTCCTCATGTTTTTGGTGTCCGACACAGGAATTGCAAATGGCCAGATGATGCTGTTGACTCTGCTGCCGATCGACAAAGTCGGACGGTCTTGATGCATGATGTAGTTGGCGTCGACTCAACCCACCCGGGTGAACGCTGCTACAAGTAGTTATTACATAAATGTGTGGACGATTCCAGTAATTTTTCCTGGTGCCAATACAATTACCAATTCCATACTAAATTACCGATTCTGATTCTTTATAAATCTTTAAATTTTTACCTATAAAGTTATTATTTTTCCTGATTACCATATAAGCACATTTTAAAGGTACAGGTTTTTTTCTCAAATGTAAAAGCACACTTGTGGATGGGGGGGGGATCTATAGCTTTTGATTTTATTGGTATTTTAAAATAAATAAATATTTATTGTTTTATTATTACTACTAGCAGTAAAAGATTTTGTTTTAAACAAAATCAAATTAAAAAAAAGATAAAGGAATCTGTTTTGGCATCGAAAAATAAGTACAAATTTTTTCGGTTCTGATATCCCCAAAAGTTCTGATTCCGATTAATCGTCCCAACACAAGTATTTACCTTTTTTTAAAATTCATATTAATGATCTACCGAATAAAAAATTATACATTTAGTGATTCATGAAGTTCGAAAGGTTGGCGATCAGTGATGTAAAAATCTTTGCTTAAAAGAATTTCTTTCTTGATATAAACAAAAAGATGCCACTAATTTATTATTTATTCTTATGCGCAAGCCAGGCGTACCTTCCGATTTTGAAGTTTGGAAAATATCACCGTCGAAAATCACACGGAATTTACTTTTCCAATAACATCAAAATGACAAGGAAAGAAAAAGAAAAAAAAACACAAACTGATTCTATTCCTGATGAAGGCGTCATATCGCCGAAACTTAATTGATTTTAAACAAATAAACGTTTGTCTATTTTTGTTTTAATAAATTGTGTTGTGTTGGCTTTCTAAACTTAAGAATTTCAATTTAAATTTATAAAACCTCCGGGAAGGTGCTTCTTTAGAATTAAGCCTATTTTAACAAAAAACTAAATTGCAGAAAAATCTTTATAATGTACCTACACGTCATGGAACAAAGATGCCATGTTCCAAAAATCACATAAATTGGTGAAGTAGTTTTATGCATATAATTTTTTTTTTTTACGGTTCTTAACGATTTTAATAGGAAATTGTAGCCATTAGGAGGCCGATTTTGATATCGATAATTCGAATTTAGTTGTCTCCCCTTTAATTATAAAACATGTTTGATCCAAACACTACGTCTCGCTTATTCATAAAATTTGATTTTCTTAATTTAAAAAAAAAAAAAAAAAAAAAAAGCTACTTTATCAATTTACATAATTTTTGGAATATGACATTTTCGTTCCGTGACGAGTACAAATCTAATAAATGTTTTAAAAGAGTGTACTGTATTTTTGTTTTGAAAATAGGTTTAGTTCTAAATATTCAAGAAATCCGGTCACGATCATAATGGAATTATTCCAGAGGAATGAGTCGACTGCGAATGTTGTGTGTTCTTTCGCGATCACACTCTCAATTTGCAGTAATGAGAGAATCAATGTACGTACATATGTTATTACGTCGGATGTTTGAATAACGATGAGAAATATCGCGATTAAATCTTAGAAATAAGCGTGGGCGAAGTTTGATGAAGGAATAGCCTTGTTTGCACCATTTATTTTTATTTTTATTTTTTTATCTTTTATTTTTTGTAATCTTTCCGTCTATTGCAGTTCACCCACCATTTTTTTTTCTTTGCTTTTATTTATTTTATCATCATTTTGTTTTTAAATTCCTTTATATGCGTTCGCTTTTTTTGTTTTGTTTTTCATTTTTTTTATTTAATTTTTTATTTACTCTTTGTTTAATATTACTCTCTTTTTTTTTTTTTAAACTACTTTTTCACTCCAGACAAACCACAATGCCGTTTTGACACAAGGGCCTATTATTTGGGATCAAATTTGCAGGGATACTATGTATGAAATTGAGCAGCGAGATGTCTGTTCACATTACACTTGAATTTCTGCCAGTACAATAAGAGAAGCAAGAAACAGGGAGGGAATTTCAAGGTCTAACAGTTTGAGGGAAAGAAAACTATTAGAGTAGAAGGTTTTCTGGCATCTAGGGATCTCTACAGTGTAGGGGTGGCATTTTGCTTGTCATGTTAGTCAGGGGTATTTACCTCAAGGAGTTCGTTAGGGCGCATTCCATTAAAATACTTGTAAAATAGGCACAGGGATGCAACATTTCGTTGAGGGGACAGAGGTTGGAGTTTGGTTGACAATGCGGAACTTATTAGGTTGGTGACTCTTTTTTAAAACCTGTTTAGGAGTGAGAGATTAGTTGCAGATGCACGGACCCAAATGTGACAACAATACTTTCTGCATGAGCGGTCTTGTAGAGGTGCAATACTTTCATGTATGAGTAATTTTCGTAGCATGCAGCAGCCTTGGCAATGTCCTCAATGTATTTATTTTGTTCTAATTCATGTTACCTGTGAATGTTAAGCCTAGGAGTTTGAGCGAATAATTTCCTGCAGCATATTATTAGTCATGGCAAACAGTGCTTGAGAAGGTTTCTTGTAATTGTTCAAGGAAATGAGCTTAGTTTTGGCAACATCGAATGCTATCATCCATTTTTGTCCCCATTCCACTATAGACTGGAGGTAATTCCCTTTGCCATTTCCTTAGATATGTGTTCAT
Organism: Euprymna scolopes; assembly: GCF_053919585.1. Classification (NCBI taxonomy): domain Eukaryota; kingdom Metazoa; phylum Mollusca; class Cephalopoda; order Sepiida; family Sepiolidae; genus Euprymna; species Euprymna scolopes. The sequence continues at coordinate 9,620,952 of NC_136517.1, forward strand.
TTGTTTTCCCCTTGTGTCTGTTATAGAGTATGGTATCATCAGCAAATATACCCATCTCGGAGACAATTTTATCAGGGGAGTCATTTGTGAATATCAGGAATAATAAAGGTTCAAGCGTTTGACCCCTGTAGCACATCTGAATTAATATCATGTTGTTTTGATGTACGACCATCAATGACGACATAGATTTTTCTCTTGTCTATAAAGGATTGGATTATTTAAAGTATTTGTTAGTAATACCATATGATTTATTTTGGATGAGAAGACCCTCATGCTGTACCCTGTCAAAGGCCTTAGATATATCTAGGGCTACTGCCCTAGCCTTCTCTACCTTTCCAAGTGCATGGTATATATGTTCAGAGATTACAGTAAGGATAATTGCAAGATACGATTAGCTTGCGTGAATTTTCAATAAAATAAATTTCTGAAAATGAGTAAATACTTGTGTGTCTATTCCTATAAATGTGGTATCTTTAACTATTGAACTATCTAGATGGGAACTTTGTTGAATTCAAGCCATTATCACCGCACAAGCAGAAAGGCAAGGCATATAAAATTAACAGTAGGTTCTTTGATATGACAGAGGCATGTCCGAAATAAATGTTTCTGTTTAGAGCACAATTGAATCATGATACTTGACTTTCGCATTTTTAACTTTTTAATTTAAGCCGTTATATATAAAAAAATAATTTCATAAAATCAACAGTAGGTTTTCTACAGTGCAATGTACACTTTAATATATTTTGGATAACGTGACGCGGCTGCATGTGAAGCTTCCTTCCGGTGCACCATGATGGATCCCCAACCAGAGCAGGCAATCAATCGATTTGATTAAAAACAAATAGGTGATTTCACCGGTTTCGATGACAATGATGATATGGTAGTGGGAAACGTTCATTGATATATATATATATATATATATATATATATATATATATATATATATATATATAGAGAGAGAGAGAGAGAGAGAGAGAGAAAGTGTGTGCGTGTGTGTGTGTGTGTGTGTGCATGTGTAATAGACGAAATAAACAAAGTCTCTTTAAAATATATTTAAAGGTGCTACGTTCTGAGTATTCCAGTTATGATAAGCTCAATAGGTGTAATTATCTAGAGCCATGTTAGATTAAAAAAAAAAAGGTTACATATACCAACGATTTTTTTTAGATTTTCAAAAATATCCTTAACAAAGGTTTGCGTACCGTGAGGCCTCGTTACACTCCTTTACAAAGGATCACAAACTATATTTACTTTCAATAAGCTGACTAAAATTTGGCATCTTCTCCTCCTTCCTCTTCTATTTATGTTGATGATGAGACGATCTTCATAAATGTGTTACTTATTTCTCGATGGATTTATTTGTAAATATCGATGGAATAAAAGGATATCGTTTCCGAAACGATCGTACATCTAAACATGATTTTAATATATTTCCTCCTATGAAAACTTGATTGACAATTTCATGCACTTTTTCTCTTTCTCTCTCTCTCCCTCTCTCTCTCTCTCTCTCTTATATATATATATATATATATATATATATATATATATATATATACTAGCAGGCCATCTGGCGTTGCCCAGTCGTAAAATACATACATATTACATTTATACATATTATATTTTAATTCATACAGAAACTGAGACACTGTGGTCCGGGGTGACAAGATGAAAGTGTAGTATCTGTTCCAGAAGATACTGCAATCAAAGCAATGGCTTCTTGTCCCTGTAGGGGCAACCCTATATACCAAGAGGCTCTCACTATCCAGCTCCCATTTCCCACCTCTCGGGAGCTGGTCCCCTTTCCCTCTCCCCCCTCTCTCCACATTAAAAAACGGCCTCATGCCTAATTTGCTCTCGTGGGGAAGCAAATAAATACCCACATGCGAGTATTATGTTTTTTCGAAACATTTTACTTCTTGTAAGTAAAAAAATATATATAATGGAGCTCAGATCAAAATCAAAATCTAAACACAGTGAATCAAGTACGATAACCATTAAGCCAGCTTGAAACGATCTTTAAAAGGAGTTTTCAAACGTACATATGCTTAACATAAGGAAACTCTAATGACAACGAATCATGCATGCGCATTCATGAAATTTGTATGTGGGAGTCATCGAATTTTTATCTGTTTGCTACTGAGCAAACAGATAAAAATTTGATTAAAAAATTGTATGTGGGGGGGGGGTCATCAAATTTTTTGTGAGATGGTGGGAAGAAGGGCGAATAAAATAATAATAGGTGAATGCTAAAAGGCGTAGTGAGAGGAATGGAATGATGTAAATAATTGGGAGGGGGGGTAAATAAAAGGGAGGGAGAGAAATGAGAAAAGAGATAAATAATGAGAGAAAATATATTATGACATCACAATGTATTCTGACGTGGAATCCTTTGAATTTTTCATCCTTGTAAAAACATTATCATTCAAAGTAAAAACTAGGACATACCTTCTTGTATAAAAAGTAAAAATTAAATTTTCCCCTATTTAATGACTGGAATAACCTTTTTACCAAAAGCCAGATTAAACAATCTTTTATTGGTCCGTGTTTTTAAAAAGGAAGATTTTAATATTAAATCCTGATCGATTTTTTTTTTATTAGTCATTAATAGAGGAAGATGGAGGAGTACTTTCTCTCATAGTCACGTCTGTTACACCTGGCATCCATAACACGGGGAAGAAATTTAATAAGATATATGTGGTAGGGACATCTTCAGGGAAAATCCTAACTTACCCTATATGTGCTTTCAGGTTGCTTTAGTTCACACTACTGCATTTATATTTACTCTCTATCGCCCTCCACAACAGCGGAGTTACTATCTTTAAAAGCATATCTGAGAAAATTGACCAAGTCCTGTCTGCTTATCCTTCAGCTAACATTAACGTATGTGGAGACTTCAATGTTTCTACTGTACACTCTTTAACCCTTATCCTTGAGTGGCCTCTTAGCCTTGATAATGTGGTGATGCCTGTGTAAAAAAAAAATATTTTTCCATATACATCGTTTCGTTAGTCTCACTCTCTTCTGAACTGCATCAAATAGAGATGGAGAGAAGAGAATAAAGAAACAATTATGGTGTATTTATCTACTAACATGAAGATGTCTTACTGCAGCGGGTTAATCAATTAGTGCAATGTGCTTAGAGACAAAGGTTACAAGTTCAAACCTCAGTTGAGACATGATTATTTTTACTCTGATTTTGTTCTAAAATAAACTTAGACATTTCAGATTGCAACAATAAGCAGATTATTAAATTTTACATTTATTTATTTTTCTTCTGTAATAATTTTTTTTAACCCCCTAAACAAGGCGTATTGCCACTTGGATGTATTTGGGATCGTGTGTAACAAGGGACTGTGTGTAACAAGGGATCGTGTGTAACAAGGGATTGTGAGAAGCAAGATGTCTGTGCACATTGCATTTCAACTTCTGCATGCAAGTAGAGTTAGGGAAGCAGGAAATAGGGAAAAGTTACGATCCCGAGTGACACCAAGTATTTCTGTTTGTATGTAATAATGTATATAACAAATCTATATATCTATAAAAGTGAAAATGTATGTGTGAGAGGACACTTCTCAACCTATATACTCAACAAATTATTGAAATTTGGTATATAGAGTCTTCAGATATGTGGAAAAATTTTTAATCGGTTTTCATCCAGAAAAAAAGGGCTGCTAAGGGATTCAAATTGAAAGATTGGTATGTGGGCCTCATCAAATTTTTATCAGTTTGCTAACTATTTCACGAATGTGCATGCGTGAATCGTTCGCATGACAGATTACTTATGTTAAGAATAAGTAGGTTTGAAAACACTTTTTAAAGAACGTGTCAAGCTGGCCTAATGGTTATCGTACTTGACCCACTGTCTTTAGATTTTGATTTCGATATCAGCTCGAGTATTTTTTTTTTATTATTTACAAGAAATGAACTGTTTAGCAAAAAACAATATTCGCACTTTCTTTACTTCTTTTATTTAATTTTTTTTTTTTTTTAAGGAATTTAACGTTGCGTTTAATACCTACGGTTTATAATAAATAAGATCTCTGCATTAATAAAAAATATATTTTTGCTTATTTTACGACCGGGCAACGCCGGGTGGCCTGCTAGTAATATATATATATATATATATATATATATATATATATATATATATATATATATATATATATATTTATATATGTGTGTGTGTGTGTGTTTTATTTTTTATTACCATTTTATCTGTTCAGTTACATATGTTTGTTGCCGGACCATATTTACGATCCAGCAGCCTTGTCAGACCTTACAGAAATGGCTATTATTATTTGGAAGAACGATTTTACAAGAAATACGAGAGAAAAAAAAGGAAGAAGGGAAGAGAAAATAAGGGGGGCGGCGGAGATCGACAATAATTAAGTTTTGAAGTTTAAAATACATTAGATTGTAGTGTGTGGGGGTTAGTAAATTCAGCTAGGCGTGGGTGAAGATATAGTGATATAGGGAGGAGGAGGGGGAGATAAAAGCGAGGGGTAAGTGGAGGAGGGGGGAGGAATTTCAATTTTGGGTTTTAAGATTTGGCTGTTTTTATTAAGATTGTTTAGCTATACACTGGAGTATATGAATTGATGGGAGGGAGACAGGGAGAGGGAGAGAGAAAGGGTTCGTGTGCGTGTCACATGCGTTTGGCAAGGGTTCATTCTTGAACGCTCGCAGTGGCCACGATAAATCCAAACTTACATTCGACAGTGAATTTTAAGAGTGAATACACATGCCAATACACACGCATATACGCACACATGCATATATATATATATATATATATATATATATATATATATATATATATATATATATACACAAATGCACATGTATATATAAAAATATATCAACATACATACACAAAACCACATATGGACATATATATATATATATATATATATATATATATATATATGCACACAATGTACGTGGAAACATACATGCCTATAAATGCACACACCCATATATACGTATACACACACGTATACATATATATACATACACATATATACCCATATATATATATGCACACACATACACATACTTACATATATATATATATATATATATATATATATATATATATATATATTATGATGAAAATTATGGAAATAGTATTCCGACAAAATAGAGAAATAAAAAGGAACAAACCGTATTATGTGTTCATCAACGTTTCGAAAGAAAGACGAAACGTTGATGAACACATAATACGGTTTGTTCCTTTTCATTTCTCTCTCTCTCTCTCTTTATATATATATATATATATATATATATATATATATATATATATATATATATATATATAGCAAACAGTGACCCAATGGGTCACAACAGGTGGTTTAGTTTCGTTTATTTTTTTCATATTTTTTCATCTTTTTATTCACTTCTTTTTTTCTTTTTTTTTTACATTTTTCTTCACTATTTCTCTTCTTTCTCTTTATCGCTTTATCTGCGATATTTTTCTTCCTCTTATAATCCATTTTCTTAATCTTTTTTGCATGAATTTATTATTCCTTCCTTTTCCTGTACAGTGTTTTTTCTTCCATTTATTTAAAATTCTAATTCATCTTCTCTATTTTATCATTTCCATTCTTTTCTCACCTCTTATTTTGTACCTGTTCTTTTCTTTGCTTAATCAATTCAATTCTTCCATCCATTTCCGTCCCCCACCTTCATTTTTTTTTCTGTTTCAAAAAGAGTCACATGACTGACGTCACACCGTTCATAGCTAAAGGCGACAGATTTAAATGCATGCATGTTTTTGAGCTTTCCATTACAAAAATAGTTTTGTCAATATTAAATGCGAGTCAGCTCCGTAGAATGATCTGATATGTAGAGTTTGTCTTTTCTTTTAATAAAAATTAGGTTATATTGTTTTATGATAGTAATTTTATGTTTCATTGTTGGAAGTGTTTTGATATATTCTGCAGCGTTGTTATTTATGATTTTATTTTTAAATTGTTAATCATTAGCGATCAATTATATCTTATTATATTTTCTATATTGCTGTGTCAATTTACTTAAATACACAATTTATATATATATATATATATATATATATATATATATATATATATATAATTTGAGGTTGCTATTTTTCAAAGGTAACGTAACCAGTGAAATATAACGAGGTTAATATAAGAGTGCTCAATACGGAAGCAGAGCCAGTTACACTTTCAATTTGTCTTTACATAAGCAGTAATTTGTTACTACACAGTCATGAGCATGTTTCGGTCTTCTAATATTTAGTAACTGGAGACCTCTTCAGGCAGCAACGCTTATATTCAAAAGCGGAATTCTTAATGAAAAATGAAAATCAACTTTCAACAAAAGAAGGTTTTAGTAAAAAAAAGGTAAGGGGGTGAAGTTCAGCTGTGCGGAGAACAAGGTTGATTGGATGTAGATTTATTTATTCATTTATATGTTGGGGTTAGGGAATGGAGTAGGTAGGGTTAGGAGTTAAGGAGTTAAGTTTGGGGGCCAAAGGTATATAGATGTTATCTTCAACAAGTGTTTGCTTGGTCTCTCTGCTGCCCACTGCCAGTATAAAGCCTATATGAGCTACTGTATTTTTAATTCTTTTTATTATCTTTTTTCTCTTAGTATTCTTATGTCTTTCTGCGAAAAGGTTAAGATTTACCTGGATCTGTTGACCATTTCTTGGACTCTTAGGGATCAGGGAAGGGAAAGAGGAGTAGGAGCCGTACGAAAGAAAGGAAAAGAAGGAAAAGGGGCAAAGGACAATGGGAGAAGAGGGAGATGGAAAAAAAGGAAGAGGGGGGAAAGAGAGAAGAAAAAGAGAAGGGGGAAGAGAGGAGCCCCATAATTTGTTTAATAGTGATAGTTTGTTTCCTCTCACTTTACCAAAAGCTGTTTTTCTAGACCACCACCTAATATTTATTCCCATTTCATTTGTTAGTTTTATGTTTGTTTATTAATTTGTATATTCATAAATTTGTTATTTATATTCTTAAAATGTTTCGTAATAATATTAATTGCAAACTCAGAATGTATATCATTACTAACCTTATGATGATTAAATGTAATCATTTGTTATGACAGTGATAATAATTATTTAAAAAATGGAGGATGATTGGGAATTCATCCCAGTTATTTTCTACTAACTAGCAATGATATGACTTTACCGAAGGTTTTATTAATTATCTGTAAATAGTAATACCCACGGATCTTATATACGTAAAAGATTATGTATACACACGTACCCATATATTAATATGTTACATAACTGTCTGAAGTAGATGCACACGAGTATTTTTTGGAGTTATTTTTAACGTCCATGTCATATAGCGTCGTGTATCATTTATCATTTAGAATTCAGCCGCACTTAGTGATTGTCGTATCAAGATTGAGGTTTGCGACTTTAAAGATTTTTGTTAGAGCGTTTTACTCTAGTGGAAATATAACCATTTTCGAATCAGAGCTTAGCTGCCTAAAAACCCATTTAAATATTACAGTAAAACTAGATTAAGCTAAATATAACTCACATTTGAACTTATTACGCCTAGCGGCTATGTACTAAAATTCATAATGATCAGTTAATTAGTTTAGGAGTGAATCCTGTACATACAAATCTATAGACATATCCAACTTTATATATAAAAGTTGAGTTATTTTTCGCACTGATATTGATATTAAAAGTCTACCTTTTCTATTTAAAATTTATCAAAATGAACTTCTCAATATACTCAGTCATGGATATGAGAGCGACTTCATAAAGGTTAACTAATTTGCATATTCCTTTAAAAAACGAACATTCATTAATTAATCATTGATTTTTTTTATGGTTTCTTATTAAATGATTGGTTTCATTTTACTATTACACTCAGTTCCATTTATGCATATTTTCTATATTGTGCATAATTGCATAGCATTTAGGATGAAAAAATTCTAGCATATATATTATTTGTTTGTGGAATGGTCTCTACCAAACTACTCTATCAATTTTTGGTTTTTATAATGGAGTATTGAGACCTGTGAAAAAAAATTGCTGCTAAGGGATCAAAATTGAAAATTGGAACTTAACAGGTGTAGTTTGACATAATGTGTGTGTTCTATGTATGCACAAATATACATTTATACGTTTAACTGCATTCATTTGTAAAGTTTTTGATATGTATGCGTCATCAGCTTAGCTGGTAACAAATATTGCTAGAGAACTAAATGTTTTGGTTTCAGTTCTAGCTGATGGCATCCAAGTAATTTTTTTAAACCTTTGAAATCACTACTACATATTGGTACAATATAATAATCAATAAAAAATTGGCTGTATAATAATATTAAATATGAAATCTGCATAAATTGAAATATATTTAGGCATATTTTACGACTGAGCGGCCTGCTAATATATATATATATATATATATATGTGTGTGTGTGTGTGTGTGTGTGTGTGTACGAGCAGGGAGATCCAATGTTGCCCGGAATTGAATGATGTTCAACAAATGTCTTACACTCCCATATTTTTATTGTCATCGAAATCGGTGAAATCGCCCACTTTTCACTCAAATTGATTGATTGCCTGCTCTAGTTATGGACCCATCGCGATGTACTGAGAGGAAGCTTCACGTCTCCCCGCAGTGACTTAATCCTCAATACATTGTAGTCTACAGTCACTGTAGAGAACCTACTGTTGAGGTCTTTAAATTATTTTTATATAACGGCTTGAATTCAAGTTTTAAAATACAAAATGTCAAGTATCATGATTTAATTGTGGTCTTAACAAAAACATCCATTTTGAACGCGCCCATCATATCAAAGAACATACTGCTGATTTTATATAGGCTAGGTATATACCTAGCCTTTCTGCTTGTGCAGTGATAATGGCTTGCATTTAAGTTTAAAATGAAAAAGTCAAGTATCATGCTTCAATTTTATTTTAAGTTTAAACAAACATTCATTTCAAACATACCCTTGTCATATTAAAGATCCTACTGTTGATTTTATATATCGGCCCTTTCTGCTTGTGTGGTAATAAAACGTTTCAAATGCAACAAAAGAGACTTTGTGAATTAGGGGCCATATCTACAGGGATATCCTGTGAGGAGTTGTGCAGTAAGAAGATTGTTCACATTACATTTAAATTTTTGCATGTTGGTTCAGTCATGGATACTGGGGCCAGGAAGAAAATTCCAAAGGCTAGGATATGAAAGAAGCTATTAGAGTAAAAAGCCTTTTGGCATCTGGATACGTGTAAAGTGAAGGGTGGAATTCTGCTGTCTCATATACAGAGTTCAGTTTCAGAAGTGAATTGTCACAGGTCCAAAGAGATTTAGGGGTGATAGAAACAATTCAGTAGAAGGTTTAAGGGTCCACGCTGTTATTGATTATTAAAAACTATTAATATAATCAGTCTGACAGCAGCCTTACTTCTCTTGGGCTAAAATTTTACTCTGTTCAGTCCTTACAGGTCAACCCTCATTTGAACCCTTTGAAGAAGAGTTAGTATATTATCGTATAATCATAAGTGTTTTTACCAAGGAATGCGTGCCGATAGGGTTGCTCAGGTATTTTTTTTAGACGCGAGTGCACGTATTTTCAAAACCTTATTTAACCTTGTGTCTAACTCCCTGGAAATTTCCTTTTTCTTGTTTTGTTTTTCTTGCTTTTTTTTATTATATCTTAAAAATCACCTTCTACTCTCTCTCTCTCTCTCTCTCTCTCTCTCTCTCTCTCTCTCTCTCTCTCTCTCTCTGTTTATTATTTGTCTATTTTTCCTCTTTTTTGTCTTCCATTTTGGTGCTGCCTTCATTTTCTTTAGCAGATTGCTTGCAGTTGTTCTCTATTGATTCTCCTTATTTTGTGTCATGGTGGCATTCAGTTTAATCATTTCTTTCTTTTTTTTTGGAAAAAAACAAAACAAAACCAACAACAACAATAATAATAACAATAATAATAATAATGATAATAATAATAATAATAATGCTTGGAGACCTGGTGCTGTTGCTGCTGCTGCTCTATATTTTCTTTTTTTCTTTATACTGCTTATTTTCCTTTTTAACACACTGCATATTGAAACCGGCAGATTTTACTGTTTAAAATTTTTTGTTTTTCAAGGTTATAGAAAACAAATAGCAAAAACAAGTATCTGACTTCAAAACAAATTTGATTTAATCTCTCTCATATATATATATATATATATATATATATATATATATATATATATATATATATATATATATATATATATATACATAGAGTGAACTGAATGTTTTTTAAGGACAGAAACCGAAACCATGTTGCGTCTTTTAAAATTGAACCAGTAATAAATACTAATGCCTAAATATTAAAATATTAATGGATGGAATTTTGATAAATTGGTAAAAACTAAATAGAGTTATCTCCCTTTTAACATGAAGATTTTACGAATGAAAAGAAAGTGGAACGATAATAAAATAAAATACTTGGATAATGATAGGAATTGAAAAGATAAATTTTAAATTATTAGTATAACCAGTATGGAATGAAGATAAATTTTTATAATATTTAAATTAATCTTTTAGTCACAATTCTTTCTTAAGAAATAAAATATTAAGCATAACTTAATCAGAAGAAAAATAATTATTAAGTTTTAGAAAAATATACAAAAGATTAATCAATATTAAGGAAGGTAATTTGGTTGAAATATTTAAAAAGTAGAAATACGAAAATGGGATGATTACTAAATACGAAAATGGCTATCAAAAAATAATAAACCAAAAGAAAATACAAAGGTGGTGGATAGGTAGGTCCAACTGCTTGTTCTCTAAAAATAGAGCTTATGAATATATTGATATAAGTATAAAGAGCGTATTTGGCCGTCTGATGAGCAGCTGTTTTGGAATATTTTTGAATGATATAGTATTTAAAATTGTCCAAACAGTTATGAAACAATTGTAACGCATAAGAAAATACACAAGAAAATGTTCCCATTGTATATTTTGTTGTCTTGATTTTTGCGAAACTATTATATATATATATATATATATATATATATATATATATATATATATATAGTATTTGAAGTTTTTAATCTTTAAAACTATATAAAACAAATAAAAAAAATATTTTTTTATCATTCGTTAGAAAACCATCTAGTCAGTAAGTCATTTAATCACCTGCAATCACTGCATCAACTCACTCTCGAATTTACTATAGTACTAATAATTTATTTTTTAAGGGATCATCAGTTGTTTACCATGAAACACTGTTTCGGGGATTTAAAAACAAAACAGTATATTATATCATGGCTCCCAGCAGTGTTGATCAAACACCACCTCCCTTAATCTTAGGAAGAAGACATATTACAAACATTTGATCCAATTTCCTATTCTTAATTGCAATTACTAACTTTTTCATGCTATAAAAATGAATTTCTTACCTGTGCGATTCATCAATTTCCAAATAAAAAATGGATATATTTTTTTAATGTATCAGTCTTGTATTTATAAGATTAGAATTAATCCATTTAACTACTTATCACCCCCACTATGATTAGTATTTTGTATATTTACATTCTTATTCATTTAAAATTAAATATATAAAGGTTAAAAATATTCATACATATATACATCTTTTTTTCTTTTTTTTTAAATTTATTATATGTAATTATAAATACATTTTATACATTGCTAATACAGTTTTGGATTTCCTTTATTAATATAGTCTGGTTAATCTTAAACGATTCAAACGCATCAGGATAACGAACAAATGCTTTATTTAACTGTTTAAATATTTTATTTTTATCCCCACCTTGTTTTATCATCCTTATTAGTAAGCTAGAAACTGGTGGTATAAAATCTGTTAATTTTAAAGTAACGCGAGCTATTCTCAAAAACTCTAACATAATGGTTCCATAAAACATAAAAACAGGGCAGGTGCTATCTTTATGGGCTATACGCACTATTTGAAAGGGGAAAGCGTTTCTTTTATCAAATATTTTATAAAGAAAAATCCCATCCTCAATTTTTATATCTAAATCCAGAAATGTAGCCTGTTGTCCTCTATGTTCACAATTCAATTTTAATTCGTTTGGATATATAAGATGCTTATTCTTTTCGAATTCATCGTTAGCGTTTATGCATATAAGGTCATCTATAAATCTCCTACACCCATGAAAGTTATATGTTTTAGATATATCAGTTTTTAATAATGATGACATACATATATATATATATATATATATATATATATATATATATATATATATATATATATATATATATATATATATATATATTCGAGTCTATGTAAATACAAATTTGCCCAAAATGGTGCAGGATCCAATCCCATTGGGATACCTATCGTTTGGAGTAATATTTTATTTCCTATTTGAAAATAGCATTCTTTAATAAGATGACGTATAAGTATTTTTAAAATACCTTTAGAAACACTAGTTTTGCTATTTTTATTTTTACACCAGAAAGCTCTAGAGTTTGAAAAGTCTATATATTTACCTTTTCCACCTTCAAAAGCAAAATCTACAGTATAAGTTTTTCGTGCGGAATTTTAGTATATAGCGTACTAAAATCATAAGTAGCTATAGATTTTGCTTTTATTCTGGAATTTATTTTATCTAATTTTTCTTTCACTGTTTGGGAATTATTTACTACCCAAAATAGATTTATATTACTATAGAGTTTTCTTTTCGGGTGAAAATTATTTATTTGATTTATAATTAATTTAAATATTTTAGATATAGCTTTACTTAAAGGTTTAGTGATGCACGTCTTTGAACCTACAATAAATCTAGCACTAACGTGATTTTTATGCATTTTAGGTATCCAATACATACATGGAAGATTTTTGTTTTTTTCTTCTAGCTTTAATCCTACATTTTCACTAGTAATACTATTATTCAGAATAATGCTATCTAAATTAATATTACTAACTTTATAGGTATCTGAGACGTTAACTATAATTCCTACTTCTATCAATAAACGTTGTATATAATATTTTTTACATATAAAAGCTATATTGTTTACCGCTTTATCAATAGGAACTATTACAAATTATCTTGAAGTATTTTAAGTTCCTCCAGTATTTCTGAATTTTTTAGAAGAGGATTAGTTCTTCTAGGGTGTTTAAATTTTTTTTTATACGTTTAACCTTTTCATTTACGCATTCAAGTCTACTATTTTTCCATGCATCAAACGTAGACTGTGCTAATTTATATTTATTTACCATAGACATAATAAAACCTTCTAGTGCTTTAGTTACTTCTTTAACGCATTTGGTGTAATTTAGGGATTTAGGTTCTCTATAATTTGGACCCTTACTAAGTAGTTTTCTTAATTTAGAATTATTTACTATCTTTAAATCTCCTGTAATTACATGTTTTATCTCATTATTACAGAAAGGAGAGGAATTACATTCACATTCTGGAATATTTATAATATTATCATTTATATTTATATGTTCTACCGTTTTTTTGTAATTGAAAACCTTATTACGTATTGTTGTCCCTAGTTTATATGTAACTATTGGTTTTTGATCTTTTATCTGTAGCTCATTAGGTAGTAATTGTATGTTTTTTTTTATTTAATATTTTAGGTAAATTTACATCATCCAAACCTTTATTATCATACAAAACTACACAAACATTTCTAGGTTTCTTTTTTATACCTTCTACATGTGGCTTATATAATTTAGTGTCGATTATATCCAGAATATAATCGTACCATTGAATGAAATAGTCCTTCTTATATATCGTATCCGGTTGTAATAATATTTTCGATGCTATTTCCTTCAAAACCTTTTTTTGTTTGATTAAGCAGTTTTCTAATATAATTGAAAGACTCAGAAATTTGATTAATCATAATATCTTTAGTTTTACTAAAAAAATCCTCGCATGAAATAGCTGATTCTCTATTATTTCTATTAACATAAGTTTTATCTCTAATACCGTAGCGATGCATATATATATATATATATATATATATATATATATATATATATATATATATATATATATATATATATATATATATTCTTATAATATATACCAATCCTCATTTAAGAAGCTCAATGTAATTACAGAGCAATATAGTGAATAAATGACAAAAGACTATATTCCAAAGTTCATGATGTTGACCATCTTATAATTTATTTCTTAATTTAGTTGGCAGAATTATTTTATTTTCATACAAAATTACACAAACATTTTTAGGTTTCTTTTTTATACCGTCCACGGGTGGCTTATATAATTTAGTGTCGATTATATATATATATATATATATATATATATATATATATATATATATATATATATATATATATATAACTACTTAATTTACTCACATAAAGTTAATATACGAAAGTATAGATTTATGCGTAAACTTTAAGTATTTACTTCAAAAGTGCTCAATACGTAGGTAGAGCTAGTTAGTAAGTTATAACTTACTATATATATATATATATATATATATATATATATATATATATATATATATATAACGATGGATTTTCCTGTCAATTTCAATGTATGAGCTCCACCACAACAATTAACTTGTTCGGAAATCCACACAGATGATTTGTGAATGTGAGTGGTGAAGGCTTTGTGCAGAACCAACTGCACTTTCTGATACAACTGCTGATCTTTGTCAGTGCAATAGCTGCCACAAGACAGAGCAGACCGTAGACCATACAAGGGGAAACAGAATATGCAAATTACCAACTACAAAATGGATATTCATTGAAAGGTGCATGCATGTAAAATTATTGTGACAAGAGTTGTGCAGCCTCCAACCACACCTCTCCTGAGTCGGCACTTTTTTAATTGCAGTTGCAAGCATCTAAGTATAGTGGAAACAATGCAGAGATAAGCAGAGAACACATACAGTGCTTGTATTCCTAAATAGTTACCTAGCTGGTACTGGCCAGGTTCATAGTTGCTTAACTTTGGTAATCTGGCAAGAACCGGTTTGTCAACGTGATTTAATACATACATACATACATATATATATAGAATTAAAAGGTAAATAATTATATATATTTTTATATGTATGTGTGTGTATGTATATGTATATATATGTGTGTGTGTATATATGTGTGTGTGTGTGTGTGTGTGTGTGTCTATGGATTTTATTAGAAATATATTATTATAATATATTTAAACCAAATTCAGATTTATAATTTTATTTCTATCTTTAACCCATATTAATTTTCTAATCAAGTAAATGTATACCTTTATTTTAATTTTTTCCAGATACATCTGCCTTACTTTTAATGCTAGCTTTATTTATGGTGTCTTTTACACATATTAAAAACCCTTCCCAATACTTTGCTGATAAGGAAACTTTGTTTGTTAAAAATACTATATGTAAAAACTATTGTCCGTGGCTTAATGTCTATCACAATAAAAACATTGTTTTCTGAAACGATCGTACAAATTATTGATTTTGTTGTTGTTCCTTCTTGTGAAACGGATTTTTAATTTAATTCTAATTTGAATTTTAAATTATCAATAACATTACTAAATATATGTGTGTGTGTGTGCGTGTGTGCGTGTGTGCATTAAAAATTAATGTCATTTAACCAAATGTCCCAAACTTGCCATGCATTCCTGCAAATGACTCACACATGACTGCATCATATTTTCCAGAATTATTCTGGAACATTTTGTTTGAGGTTCATTTTATAAGAAACCCCACAAGAAAAAAATCAGGAAGCGCCAAGTTCAGTGAGCACTATGGTAAGGGTCCATTTTTGCCCTAGATAATGCTCAGGTGAAGCTAAAAAGCAAGATGGTGTAATAAACAAGGCGCAGTAAAACAGATCTTTATTTTAATTTCTTTTTCAGTGCAAAAGTTTGGTTATCATCAGAAAGTGGATACTAATCCAGACTGACAACTCCGCATTCTGTGTTCAAATCCTATCAAATCCATAGCACCACTATCATTGTGGATGTTGGTAACTTCTACATGGTTGTTCCTAAAAAGGAATTGGGAAGAGAAACTAATGCCAATAACAGAATCAAACAAGTAAAAAAAAAAAAAGAAAGATTTGCTAATTCATACAAAAAGACTTGTTGTGTTATGGAAATATGTTTTATCGGATGCTGGTCTTCACATGAACTTGTGACAGGGCTCGCACAGACCTGAAAAGTTCTTGAATTTAGACTTTATTACCTTGGAAAATCCTTATTTCTATTATTACCTTGAAAAATCTTTGAAAATATGGAAAAAGTCTTGAAAAGTTTTGAAAATCGTATTCTTTATGTTCAGTAAAAATTAAATCAAAATAAATAATATCAAACTATTTTTTAAGTATTAATAAACTATTTTTTAAATATTGAATACAAAACTGAAATACATTGTTCCGAAATTGCATAGTATTATTGAAAATATAAGAGTTACGTCCCTTTATCACGAAACTACCTGCTGTTTTCCATATAACATTAGGTAGTTTGTAATAAAGGGACATAACTCTTATATCCATAATGTCGGAAATTCAAAATTTAAAAATAAAACGAACGTGGCCTAGACCAATCTACAATGGTGAAAATAATATTTAATCACGCTTGGTTGGTCAAATATGAGTAGGTCAGAGAATGTAAACAGGCATATTGAGATGAAAATGACTTATTGTTAATGTTTACTGGCATTTCAGCCTGGGTGTTTGGAGGTGTATGTTGAGCAAAAAACAAAAAAGCAATCAATTTTTTTTAACTTTGACCCCTATTATGACCCCTTAACATTTATTGTTTGGGGCTCAAATCAAGTTATTAAGTTAGATCCATGTCCAAGGAACCTATATCTAAGATTTCAAGTGTTTAGACCTAAAATTGTCGGAGGAGTTTGGTAGAGTTGTCAAAGGTCAAATCGTTGAACTTTGACCCCTTAACAGCCAAATTTCCGGCCGAAAACGGATTACAAAGATTTTCCCAAATCTCAGTACCCTGTATATCAAATTTCGGGTCTGTAGACTTAAAATTGACAGAGTTATTGCGTAGGGAAATGTACACAGACACACACACATAGACAGACACGTTCACTTTTATAGATATATAGAAAGATAAATGAAATTTTGCTTTGCAAACTTGAATTTTGTCTGGAAAACTTTAAAAAAAAAACCTTGAAAAGTCCTTGGAAATGAACATTGAATATCTGTACGAACTTTGTGTGATGGCCTTCATCCTATGTTGGTTCAATCGACTCATTCCAGTGAACTGACCATATTCTGAATGAAGGCTGATCAAGCTCGACGGTTCATTACGTTGAGACGAATAATTGCCAGTGATAGGACAGGGCGAGTTTGGTAGACAGTATTGGATGGGACTTATTAGATGACTCTTTTTGGGGTCCTAAGAGGGAGAGAATAGTGGTTGGTGCATCAGCCCCCATGTGACAACAATACTCGATGCATGGTCGAATGGTATGTGGAAGTTTCTTTTTCTGAAATAGCATGAGTGTTACTGAATGCACTAATCTGGAGATGGGTCGTTGATTTGAGACTATGACATTATTACAAAAACATTTTCAGTAAAAGCATGTTCTGTCTCGGGAATCCCAAATGAAAGGACCGTTAAATTATGCAAGATAGGGTACAGCACCTGGAATTCCTAAAATTGGTTACCTATCTGGTACTGGTTGCTTACCTTTAGTGATCTAACGAGAACTGGTGTGTTGACCTGTTTATGTTGTACATCTGATTGTTACTTTGCACCTATAGCCATTGCGCCAGACAGGGACTTGTGGTGCAACAAATTATCAATCCTCATCTAAAAAATTTCAAAATTGTGTTAGATTTTTCCATTCTTCACATGTGTTAATTCTTTCCCAAACTAACAACCAATCTTGATAGGAAATATATTACATAAGCAATGATAATCAGTGTGTGTGTGTGTGTGTGTGTGTGTGTGTGTGTGTGTGTGTGTGCAAGAAATGTAAAACATTTATATTATTTGGATTCTTCGGACCACTGTTCTCATCTTGAGTATTCTTTTCACTCAAGATGAAAGCAATAGTCCGAAGAATCCAAATAATCCAAATAACCAATCCTCATCTCAAAAATGTAAATGTAAAACAATTCAGACGATGAAAACTCAGATGTGGGGGTGAAGTATATTAAGATAGTGAGGCTATTGAGGTTGTTCGGAAGTTTGCTAACATTTAGTATCTATAATAGAGTTGGTGTGATAGCAATTAGTTATTGCTGTTAACCGAGGAAAGAATTTATCATGTAATCATGTGTAGTGTAAGGTTGTGGAACTCTCTTCCTGCTCACTGTTTTCCTTCTATCTACAGCCTTGGTCTTTTCAAGACTCTGGTTAATAGGCATCTTCTGTTTTTACAATAATCAGCTTTTGTTCTTAGCTTCTTACATCAAGTGGCTTCATGCCTTGTCTCAAGCGATTTCCATAAAAAAAAATATGCAGAATTAAAATCTGTCTAGTGAGAGTTGAGGATATGTGTTGCATGCATAGAAATAATGAGATGATACTATGGATGTGTAATGTGAGTGGGGCTTAAATATTGATATCTCAGGCAAAGATTGAATTTGGACAATATAGGGATATGCCTGCAGAACAGGAGACTTTGTTGGTTTGGTCACATTGAAAAAAATGGATAAGAGTAGACCCAATTGACAGTGGAAGACTAAAGAAAGCATGGAAATAAGTTATAAGGATGAATTTAAGATTGATAAATAAAAACCTGGCCAAAGATTGATTACAGGATTAAACGATAAAGTTATTACCCTAAAGAAAACAACACTACAGTTTTATTCTAAAACTTTCATTGAAAACATCAATTCATGTAGCTTCTATGTAGTAAGACTGACATCTATACAATGTAGCCGCCTTCAGCCTCAATCACCGCCTTGATACAGGTTCAGAACTAGGAGCATGCCTTTTCCAGAAGCGCTGGCTGGTGCTCGGTGAATACTCAACGGATAGTGGCGATCAGACTGGCTTTGGTGTTGTGGGAGGTCATGTTGGTGATGTTCTTGATGTATGATCAAACAAAGTACTCCAGCAGATTCAGGTCGGGAGAGGAAGGGAGGCAAGTTAGAGAAGGGTACAAAGTCTCCTTTTGAAGCCAAGCCTGGGTCTCTTTGGACTTGTAGACCAGCGCCAACTCCTGCTGCCACACCCAGGGTCTGTCAGCTGCCACCTGATTGCACCAGGGGATCACCACAGTCTTCAATATATCCAGGTACACTTTGGTGTACCTGGATATGTTTCAAGCAAACTTAGAAAATATGAGGTGGCAATAATGTGGCCTTCACTTGAAACCACACGAAAGACCATAACCATGGTCAGAAACTTTATTTTCATCACCCTGGGCACCTCCCTGTTATTCGTGGCAATACAGCGATGCATTTTAACGGTGCTTACACTGGTCCTGTTGTCAAAACTTGGATCGGTAGAGAGCCTGTTGTACAGCGGCACATCTCCGATCTCGCTCGTTGAACATTGTGTCACTTTCAGGCATGATAGGATGCTCCTACCGCTCTTGAGATTTGTACACAACTGGCCTACTAGTAGATGGCTTGCAACAAAAAAAAAACTGGTTTTCATCAAACGGAAATGGAATCATTTGTCTTTTCTAGGGCAGCAATTGTATCGTTTCACACTGTAATTTGAAAATCAATTTCTCAAAGCCATCCAACACATGCCAGTATGTAAAAAAGATGTTAAACTGATGAAGATGAAAATGAATTATATCTGTTAGATTCATATTTCAAATCTTCATATTTTCCCAACTTTGGGGAATATCATCGTAATAATAATATGCACAATATTCAGTTAATCAATCAAATGATGATGATAACAATAATAACAATAATAATCTTTAAAATGAAGTTGAATTTTTAAAGTCAGAACCAAATAGAAGCTGATAAATCAAACCTTGAGTCTATTACTACTATTGCTACTGCTACTATTACTGCTACTATTGCTACTGCATGATTTAACGTCTTATGTTCCAGTGTATCTCTAACGTGATCGTGATTCTCTTGAACATGATCCCTGGTCTGCGCACACGTTCTTCTTTTCATAATCTTTTCCTTTTCTTCCTTGTCGTGACGTCATCTCGCACACGACTCGATCATTTGTATACAGATGTCATATGCGCGGCCGTACTATGTTACACCGTTCTGCAAATATTCTAACCATTATGCTAATGTATATTGCTAAAATTTATTTTTTAAAAATGATTCAATCTGACCCAGACAAATGTTAACATAAAACATTTTTAAATAGTTAGGTAAAAATAAAAATTAGCAAGGGAGATAACTCTCATCTTAATTGAAAAATATAATAGAAGTTGTTTACTTCATGCCCAAACAAATAAAAATTAAAACCTCAAAAAAAAAAAAGGCTTAACTGCATCCCGAACAATGTAGGGTAGGAGCAGCTGGCATAAAATACATGGATTATCGTTTCTGCAATTTCCAAGCCATATTTTATTAATTGCTGACTCAGTTTTCATCCTTATCTTTCTGGCAGACTATTTTTCCATTAAAGGGAAACTATGCAAAATTTATAACTACTATGATGCTGCTGCTGCTCTTTCCATCAAATCAATATGAATCAAGAGAAAATAAATCATTTTGATTAGAGTAAATTTTATCTATCTTCTTACTCTTACCCTCTGATTAACTCACTCTTTCTCCTTCTCTCTCTTTCTCTCTCTCTCTCTCTCTGTCACTCGTACCCTTTGCTCTCTCCTCTCTTTCTTTCTCTTTGCTCTTCTATTTCTTTCTTCTTTCTTTCTCTTATATCCTTTCCTTCTCCCCTTTCTCTCTGTTATACTATTTGTTCTCCCCTTCCCCCCTCTCTCTCTCTCCTTTCATACTCTTTGATCTCTCTCCTCCCCCTTTCTCTGTCTTACCTTCTCTCATACTCTTTGCTCTTTACTCCCCATATCTCTCTTTCCCTCATACTTTTTGTTCTCCCCTCCCTCCCTCTCTTTCCTTCTCTTATGCCTTTTGCTCACCCTCCCTCTTTCTGTCACTCATACCCTTTGCATCTCTTTTTTTTTTCTCACTCATATTCTTTGCCCCTTCCCCCTTTCTTCCTCTAGTTTTATTTCTATTCAACACTTAAAATGTGTTATCATCAGGGGAATGTTCCCTCCATCCATTTTGTTTTACGGTGGATGTTTTCAGTAAAGAAAATCGAATCTTCAATATCGAATTATGTTTCTTATGATCAAAGGATTGTGGCACAACATAAGTGATTCCTTCTATCTCCACAGATTGTCTATCACTTTCTTCGTAGACAGAAATAGCTGTCCGTCTCTGACATTTAAATAGTTGGCTCATTGGATAGTGACATCTAGTTGTAAAGTTTGTCGTAGTGGTGATGTATCAACAAATATATTTCTTTGCATTTCTCTCTATTTACATTAACGTAACAAAATAAAAGCTTCTATGCAGAAACAACTGTTTGTCTTTCTAACATTTAAGTAGTTGACTCATTGGATAGTAACGTCTACTTATAAAGATGGTTTCAGTGGATATTTATCCAGATATGAAACAATGGACTTCTGCAATGGAGAATCTCAGTAAAAATGTCATTAAGTCCAGATGTTTTCC
>NC_136517.1:9647500-9822500 GCF_053919585.1 Euprymna scolopes
CACATTCATCTGCATGATACTGAAAATATCCATCTCGCTTGTTCTTTGTTCAAGGTAAGTACTTTGTTTGTTGTACTCATCCGTTTTTTTTTGGGGGGGGAGGGGGTTGCATCAATTTTTTTTGTGTGGGGGGGGATTGCATCAATTTTTGGGGGGTAGGTGGGGATTGCATCAATTAAATAAAAAAAAAATTGTCATCATTTTGCCAATCCTTTAACAAGTCATCATGTGCTTAACAACCTCTGTCCCATCAATGAAATGTTGCATCCCTCTGTCCGTTTTACAAGAATTTTAATAGTAGGTGCTCCGATGAACTACAAGCCCTTGTACCCTCTCGTTGTAAATACCCCCCCCCACAAACCCGACAAGCAGCAAAATCCCATCCCTACACTGTAGGGATCCCCAGATACCAGAAAGTCTTCTACTCTAATAGTTTCTTCCCTAGGGCTGTTAGACTTTGCAATTCCCTTCCAGGTCCCTGCTCCCCTGACATACAGATGTCCAAGTGTAATGTAAACAGACTTTTTGCTGCTCAACTCCCTACATAGTATCCTTGCAATTTATGTCCCAGATATTAACCCCCCCCTCTTGTTTGGAGTGAAAATGCAATAATAATAATAATAAAAAAGCTCCTAGGACTTACCTTTATTCTAGACCTATAGTGGAAGACTTGCAACAAATTCATTGCTCTTGGTCTTACTGGATTTCAGGACGAGAATTCATCTAGTCTGGTGGAGTATCCATCTTCATGCTGTTACTTGAGGTAACATCACTTGAAGAAGGTGCACCATTCCTCGTAAAAGCCAGTATGGGTTAGCTATACCAAGAAGATCTTATTTGGGTTGTGAATACTATGTGATTTTGAATATTTGGTCAGAGTTTACTTGTAAGGAAAAGTATCCTCATGCCAGGTTCATCTGACAAACCTCTGTACAGAGAAGCCTTAGACATTCGAGAACAATGTCTAGTAAGCATGCAAGTTCTCTACATATATATATATATATATATATATATATATATATACTAGCAGTTCAGCCCAGCTGTGCTCGGGCCCTATGTACTGTTTATAACTTCCTGTGCATATGTATATATATTAAAAAGTTTGACTCATGTCCATGTAACCTACATCTAAAATTTCAAGTGTTTAAACCCAAACTTGGCGGAGGAGTATGGTAGAGTCTGCAACTTTGACCTCCTGGCAACCTAATTTTCGCCTAAAAACTGATTAAAAAGCTAAATACCCTTTATATAAAATGTCAAAAGTTTAGACCCAAAATTGGCTGAATAGTTTGATAAAGACTGCAAAGGTCAAATCTTTTGTATTTTGACCTCTTGGCAGATAAATTTTCGGTCAAAAACCAATCAAAAAGCTTGCCCAATGTCTGAATACACTTTATGTAAAATTTCAAATGTTTAGACCAAAAATTGGTTGAGAGGTCAAGTTTTTTTTAACTTTGATCCCAATTTTGACCGCTTAACATTTATTGTTTTGAGCTCAAATCAAGTTAAAAAGTTTGATCCATGTCCAAAAAACCTACATCTAAAATTTCAAGTGTTTAGACCCAAAATTGACGGAGGAGTTTGGTAGAGTTTTCAAAGGCCAAATGTTTGAACTTTGACCCTTGACAACCAAATTTCTGGCTGAAAACCGATTACAAATCTCAATACCCCTTATGTCAAATCTCGGGTCTATAGACTGAAAATTAACAGTAATTTGGTAGGGAAATGAAACAGACAGACACAGACAGTTTCACCTTTATAGATATGTCGATATACATGTATGTGTGTATGCATATAGGTAGCTTTTTTTCAGAATTATTTGCTTTTTATGAAAGAAAATTTAAAAATGTATAATTAGCAGAATAAACAGCAGAATTGTTATATATCTATATATCTAATTATTTTTTACTATGATAATTAAATACCTACAGACACTAGTGTTTCATCCTTTCGGGAATCTTCAGTGCAGGGTGTCATGATTACCACCAGTTGACAGATTCGAACTCGGCAACATGAGCCATCTCTGGCTCGATTAGCAAAGACCGTATCCATTCGGCTACCATTAACCGCATGAAATAACGTTGAAGTTAAACATTTTACTTTTAAATGTTTTTTACGTCAGTCACAGTGATCTAATCGTTATACAATGATCTATGCATAAGAGCTAAATCGACCGACTTAATTCAACTGAAAGTGCTCATAGATAAGAAACGAGTTTCTTAAAGGAACTGTCATAATTATTTTTTACTATAATAATTAAATACCTTTCACTATACTTTCCCCAAAATACAGCACTCCATCATGCCAAAATAAAAAAAAAAAGTTTCCATCTAGAGCTGAGTCAGATTTAAATTTTTTTATTAAAAAATAATTTTGCTACTCTCAAAAATGGGAAGATTCCCCCCTCCCCCCAAAAAAACGATTTCTTACAAACAGTTATGAGTGTCTATTTGATAAAATGAAATTATCATCTCATTAATAAAATAGTCAACAATTAACTAAATTATCTTAAGATTTCAGTCCTCACCAGCATCACCAGCACCACCACCATCACCACCACCACCTCATTCATTCATATATTTTTAAATAGTCATCATAAAGAGATGAAAACGAATTTTTATATAAACGATGGTAATGGTTTTGTATTTTTGCTTCCCCCTCCCCTGTAATCAGAAAACCAAACATAAGATTATATTCGCTAGGTTGACAGGAAGCCAATGAGAAATCCTTTGATCATATAAAAAGCAGTCCAGGTCTTTTATATGTATGTATATCTGTGAACACACATACTCCCTCCCTCATATATATATATATATATATATATATATATATATATGGCAACAAAAATTTCTTTAAAGATCATACCTCAACTAAAACTAAAGGCTGTTTTTGTTGCCTGATGAAATCTTTTTAGACTGAAACAGTAGATTTATTGCCACGACCAATGGTAATTTTGCTTACCTAAATTGAATAAAGTAGCGCTAGGTAGTAAGTTATAAAAATATATATGGCAATTAAGCTACATAGAATCTTCCGTGTTTCATCTTTATAAGGAATCATCAGGGTAAAATGCATATTCATGTTGCCTGATGTTTTTATGTATTCACGTGGTTTTTAGTTTAGTTAGCTAACTAAACAGATGCATATTGAAGTTTTCATTAGCTAATGGCAGGGCTTCACTGAAAGTTTGGCTGACATCTATTTTCTATTCTATTGTTCTGTTTGGTATAGGATAACGTACCTTTTTCTTTTGTGAATATTAGTCTGACAATTCCTTACAAGAGGATATGAAATGCAGAATAATTGTGTGTAGCTTGATTGCCATATATATTTTCATAACTTACTACCTATTTCCACTCATATATTGAGTACTGTTGAAGTAAATTTTGAAAATCGACGCATAAAATATTATATTTCCTCATAACATTTTATGAGAACATAAAATAGACGGTTTTTGTCTGTTAATTCTGTTTTTGATTTTTTTCCAACTACCGAATAACGGTCTTTACTTATGGCAGAAACTGGTTGAAGTAATCGCCATATTTGTTGTAAGTCTGAGTCTTTTCCAATCCCTCTGGATTCATTGTCAAGGATAGATTAATCTGTTTTTTTTTTTTACAAATTATATAATTGTTTTTCTGTTTTTTTTTTTTTAATTACGTGTATATTTCATTGGTTAATTATTTTAATAACTTTACACTTTACAAGCATTTCAGGATGTTACTACTATTGATAAAGTTAATTTTATTGATGCTGAGGTATTTTAACTTTTATTAGTAATGCATCTGACATTTTAAGTTTTCGTTTATTATTGGTTTGTTTAAGTATGGATTGGAAAGTACTCTGACTTAGGGAATAACTAAAAGTCGCAGGAAGCAACGTCTAGACTATAGGTAGGGTGAGGAACTGTCTTAATTCCCATCTTGGTCAAATAGTTTGTGACAAGGATGGAGTTGTGGACTGGTGCATACACGCAAATCTTCCACATCTTCAGTTCTTCACAAATAATTGTGTTCACAGTTCCCACACTGACATCAAACTGTGCACTTATTATCTCTATAGACACATGACAGTCCTTATCCATGAAATTCTTTATTTGGCCAATCAACTCTGGTGTTCTGACTTCCTTACACCTTCCACACATCTCATCATACCTCACAGACTCCCTGCTTTCCTTGAATCTCTTATGCTACTCAAAAACTGATGCTTGATCCATGCAAGATGGTCCAAAAGCAGTCTGAAGCATTCTATACGTTTCTGTGGCATTTTTGTCTAAGTTTATAACAGAATTTTATTGCATATCGTTCTTCTAAATTGTCCTTATGTCCAGATTGCATTTTGGAAATTCACCAGCTGTGACAATCAGGCTTTAGTAAGGTGTATTCCAATTCCTGCTGTAGTTGTGCATTCGAATCTGCAATCATAAAAATTGGTCAGTCATCTCATAAGATGTATAGCAATAACATAGTGAATTTTCAAGAGTCAACGACAATTTTAAATGCTTGTGCAAAAAAGTGTTCGTATGTGTTTCGAATTGAAATACTGCCGTAGATGATGACGTTTAATACGATATTTAATATAAAAAATATATTTAGAATTGTTTTAAATGTCATTGTTTATGATAACATTTACCGAGATAGTGTTTGTTCTTTTAGATATCATGACATTTAATGAGATATTTAATATTGATATGTTTAGAATTATTTTAAGACATATCAAATATGTAAAGGGGGGGGGTTCTTTTGATAAGTTTATAAAAGAGGCACAGATTAACACAGCATACGTTTTTGAAATTTTTAGATGAGGGTTGATAATTATTATTTCTGGTCGCTTTCTCAACATGCACCCAAACATCAGAACCAGTCTCGTTTTACCGCAATGTACTTCCTCCCATCACGTCATATCCTGCAATTAACTCATACCTCTAGTCAGTTAACTTCTAACAGAATTTTCCACTACTCTAACATTATGTGGAAAAAATACCGTCTTTAACATTATTTTACACACCTGTCTCTAATCTTGCAACAAGTCTTCGGTTTCCTTTTTGTTTTTTTTCTCTTTCTTTTTTATTATTTGGATTTTTCTTCTTTCCTGTCTTATAAATAGCAACATTTTAACATGACCTATTTTTCACGCATGAGAGGACACAAATAAAGCAGGTCAGTTGAGAGAACCTTACAAGGCATAAATCACTTAATCAATTATTTCTCGTGAAATTTTATTGATTATTTGTTACTTTTTTAAATCTTTTTATTTGATTTTTTTGGTGACATTTTTGTGTTTTGCAGTGTGAATGATTTGAAACCTCCACCAAAAATGAAATAGTTTATGTAGACTAATGACATATCACTGATTTAGTAAATACTTTCAAATGTAGCTTTTTTTTTTTTTTTTTTTTTTTCACTTCTAAAATGGCATATTGCCACTTGGATCATAAAGAACTACTATTTTGGGATAGTGTCTCTTCAGGGGACTGTAGGGATTCAAGCAGCAAGATGTCTGTTCTCATAACATTTAAACTTCTGCATGTCAGTACAGTCAGGGAAACAGGGAGGGAATTCCAAAGTTTAGCAGTTCAAAAGAAGAAACTATTAGAGCAGAAGGCATTCTGACATCTAGAGATTTCTACAGTGAAGAGGTGGGAGTTAGCTGCTTGTCAGGTTGGTCAGGAGTGTTTATGGACAAGGGGGCACAAGTGATATGAGTTCATCAGAGCACATTCCATTTAAATACTTGTAAAACAGAGGGATGCAACATTGTGGTGATGGGGCAGAGGTTAGAACTTGCCCGATAGTGCGAGACCTATTAGTTTTGAGACTTTTTGGGGGGCTCTGTCTAAAAGCGAGAGTAGTAGATGTACCAACAATACTCCATGTATAAGCAAATTGTGGATTTTTTCCCTATGAACCTCTACAGTGAAAGGGTGTGATTTTGCTGCTTGCTGGGTTAACCAGGATTAGTAGAATATCCTTATCATAAAATGCAGATTATCAACTTAATCTAAAACAAATGCATTGAATATAATCAATGTTTCAGAATTTTTGAGATGAGGATTGATAATTTTAATTATCTGCATTATTCAAACTACCGTTCTCATCTCGCAAAGATTTAACTTCCAACATTCTTCAGGCACATCTTTAAGATCTCAGAAATCTTCATGATAAAGCTGTTAAGTTTAGGCCAAGATCGCAGTGTAGTATCTGTACTGACACTACACTTTACCATTTCTGTCCTAGGTCAGTGGAGGAGAAATTCTTCATGACTGAAACAATTTTGATTTTTGTTCCTATTCAGAGTGCCCCTTTTTGAGGAGTTGGATTTTCCCCACATTAAAAACTGATCTTGTGTCTAACTTTGTCCTCGTGGTACAGTGGACAGAGGCATTGAGTCTCTACAGTTGCAGGTGAGCATTGTCTGAAGATAACGGTTTCAATCCTACTCAAAGTCGGCCAGAGGATTAGTTGGCCAAAACGTAGTGAGACGACAACTATGGAAGGCAGTAATTACTGGAGATACAGTTAAAAGATACAGCATTCCTATTCCATCGTGGTTAATCACCTGAAGAAGGCCAGAAGATTAGTTGGCCGAAATGTGGTAAAACAACAACTATAAAGATAAGGATAACAGTCCGCAATCAATATAAATATATATATATATATATATATATATATATATATATATATATATATATATATATATATATATAGACGAGATTACAAAAGAACATTCCTTCAGCGTTTATTGGACCATTTCAAATTTCAGAAACCAGGGTCGAATTTATTAAATTTCAAAAGTTAGGGTGAGGTATTTAGATTATGAATCGCAAAGCCCTGACATTAACACATTGAATTATTATTGAACTCTTTTAACGTTAACATCAACATTGTTATCATCTGTTATTGATGATGACGACGATGATGATGATGATGCATCTATTGTGAAAATCTATACTTCAAAATATAAAAAAATTAAAATAAAAAAGCAATACAAAGGATTAAGTTGCCAGTGAGGTTGTGCGAACCCCCAATGGTGCTATCCTGACTTTGTGCAACTGAACGCCATTGGCGCAGAAAATACAAGACGATTAGCAGCTGTATGATTTTAAGCATCTTACCTCCCCCTCCACCACTTGCTAATTGGAGCCTGCTGATGCATAGCTGTGCCACGGCTTTTGAATTCATTAACGTATAGACAAATCAATTGGATATCGAACTGCTTATTGATTAGTGGCATACAAATATTTTGACCTTTGTACACATTTGTTAAGTTGGTCACAGAACCGTTGTCTTCGATTTATCACACACACACACACACACACACACACACACAAACAAACAAACACAAATAATAAATCGGTTCATAATATATTTATACACACACACACACACACTTTCCTTCGTGAACTACCATAAATCAAAACATACATTCACTCTAACAAAGCAGGTACTACACATGTCTACTATAATCTATTATATAAAGAAGAGATGTCCCTGTGTGTATGTTTTTCTCATACGCATCGTACATGCACCAACTTCGCATCGTTAGAAAGAAGGATCTCTCGAACAAATAATATCTGAAAATTGGGGGGGAAAATGGTCAATTATTTCGTGTAGAAATTGTTTTATTCCAACGGGGTTCACCTAAAATCGTTTATTTCTAAACGATTTCAACAACATGCGTCAACTATTGTTCTCTGAATCAGTAGAAATACAAGAATTTTACTGACGTCATTTCGTGATCAGCGATCAGGCCCAGTGGATTAGAAGGTTATTTCATCACCATTAGTTTTGAAGTTTGCACACGTGTACCGCCTGTACCGGCGGTAGTTTTTTTTTTTTTTTTTTTTTTTTTTTTTGCATTTAAACAGGATTGTTTTGTAATTTGTTTACCGGCGGATAATTATATTAAAACAAAAAAAACAATTTCCGTATTTCGATTTTTTTTTATCAGCGATTTAAATCAACTGAGGGTTAAATTTTTATTTAAAAGAAACGAAAATTCCAATCCAATTACGATTTTTTAATTAAAAAAAAAAACAAAAAACATTCTTTCATTTTCATATTTTTAATAGTTTAAAACTTCTTTAATTCATGCGACAACTTTAGACACTAAAACTTAACGCAAAAACATTAATAACAAAAACATTAATAACAAAAATATTAATAACAAAAACAGTAATAACAAAAATATTAATAACAAAAACATTAATAACAAAAACATTAATAACAAAAATATTAATAACAAAAAGAAGTTGACGAATTGCAGAGTGAAATGCTTAAAAAAATTTTTTTAATGAAACTAAGTTTATAACATTAACCGCGCATGCGCTAATCGTCGATACCTTCTTTCGTTTGACATCATTATTTGCGATTTCACAGCATCTGCGTAATCGTGCCCACATCGGTAAAAGGGTTCGGTTACTAGCACGGCACGGGTCATTTTTTTTTTCGTTTTTTTTTTTTTTTTTTTTTTTTTTTTTTTTTCTGCTTACAAAATTTTGCTTTCGGTTTCGCTTCAGGCTGATGGCACCCGATTTAGTTGCAGCCCCCCCCCCCCGTTCTCATAATTTTATTTTTTTCTTTATTATTTTTTTATGATCGGGCAATGCTGAGAATCATGAGCAGTGAGCAGAGCACCCTCTTGACCCCGTTATCACATTTTTTGTCCCCCACCCCCGCCGTCACAATTTATCATATTTAAGCGGATTTTACTACCAGACAACGTTGCCCTCCCCCATCACCGTTGTTACAATTATTATTTTACGACCGCGCAATGCTGTACCCCCCCCCCCCCTCCCCGCGCTAGTAAACCCCATGTTTCGCTTTATTGCGGGTCAATATTTTTTTTAATTTTGAAATTGCTATGAAAAGCAGAGAAGTGAAATTTGGTACACTGGAAGAGCATAACAAGGTGCCTTATTTTCCTGATTTTTGTGGAATTTGAACAAATATTCCTATAGTACAATTTCCTATTTCTATTATTTAAAAAGTTGAAGAGCTACGAAGACTTAAGTGGTATCATTAAAACAAGCGACCTTTAGTATTCCAAAATTTATTTTTCTACATCGTCACCATAATTCAAGATGCATTTCTGCCAGCGATGAACATTCATGTTTTTTGTTTTTATTTTTTTATAAAATAAATACTTCATAGTACTTTATTAACTAGCTGGGCACCTGGCCTTGCCCGGTTGTACAACGTATTACGAGGAATAGTTTGCCTGGTAGACTAATTTGCAAAAAAAAATTGAAAAATAATAATAATAATAATAATAATAATAATAATAATAATAATAATAATAATAATATCGTTCATCAAATTCCGTCTGTGTTTGTTTATAATATAATATCAGCTGATATTTGGGCTTGACGATGAATGTCCTGGAAAAATCACTTCTGACTAATGTTTAGTTTTAAAATATGCTAACGAAGAAATGATTTGCAGCGATTTTAAATGGTACTTCTTCTTTTATTGTAAATTGAACTCATTAATAAGAAAAAATTTCAATAAAATGGTGAGATACACCCGGGCTTGAACAGGGAATCATTCGATCTGAAGTCAGATGCTCTACCACTGAGCTATATTTCCAGATGTCAATAATTCTGTGTGTGTTTTTTAAGAAGAAATGATTTGCTGAAATTTTATTATCTCCCTTGGTCGGTGTAAGGTAAGATATTCTCTTGTAAATATTCTTTTTTTTTTTTTTTTCATCTATAAGAGAGAAAAGCTATTTTTAAGATTGGATTTTTTTCGATTTTCAATACTTATCAGATGAATTTCTATACAAAAGCATATCTAAGAACACTGCCAGACATATGAATTTACCTTTGTGTGAAATTTGAAAAAGATAGGCTCAGCTGTTTCGGAACCTATAAGGAAGGAACTCACACACAAAGTGACGTTTATATAATAGTAGATAGAGATAAATACTGAACATGTTATTAATAATTTTCGGAATTTTGTTGCCTTTTTTTTTTTAAATAGTGGTTATTCATTATTTTTTTTTTTTTTTTTTTTAAATTACATTTTCACCCCAAACAAGGCACGTTGCCACTTTGATGTAGGGAGCTACTATCAGAGACCTAAGTTGCAGAGGTACTTTGTAGGGAGTTTAGCAGCAAGATGTCTGTTCACATTACACTTGAACTTCAGTACAGTTGGGGAAGCAGGAAACCGGAAGAGAATTCCAAAGTCCTGCAGTTCTGGGAAAGAAACTATTAGAATAAAAGGCTTTCTTACATCTAGGGATCTCAACTGTGTAGGGTGGGACTTCGCTGCTTGTCGCGTTTTTCGGGGGTATTTTCATCGAGGGGGGGGGTACAAGGGCTTGTAGTTCGTCAGAGCATCCACCATTAAAATACTTGTAAAACAGGCAGAGGGATGCAACATTTCGTCAGTAGGACAGGGGCTGAAGTTTATATGACAGTTCGGGACCTATTAGGTTGGCGACTCTCTTTTGGACGCTGTCCAGGAGCGAGATACTAGTAGCAGATGCACCAGCCCAAATGTGACAGCAGTAATCCATACATGGGCGAATGGTGGCTTTGTAGAGGTACAGGATACTTTCAGGCGTAAGTAACTTTCTAGCACGATAGAGAGAGCCCACTTTCTTTGCAGCAGCCTTGGCAATGCTCTCGATGTATCTATTCCAATCTATTTTTTTAATACAAGTCACCTCACTTTCTTTAACCGTCCCTACAAAAATAAAAGCAAACGAAAAAAGCAATCACCTGACAAAAGGTAGACAAAATATTGGTTCAGCAGTGAACACGCGATAATTCTACTTTTCAATATTTATCTGCCCTAGCAACAAAACCAGTATCACTAGCAATAGCCATTGCGCACACAACTTTTAAGACGGTCACTGATGTCGTTAAGTATAAATATTTAAGCTATTACTTTGAAAACAAAGCAAGCCAGGGTGCTCAAAATGTCGATCGCGATCAAACGATTAATCATGTACAATTGCGTGACACTCAATTTCTCAAAAAAAAAAAAAAAAGAAGAAAGAAATACATGAATCTTTCGCATTTGTCAATTATAGAATCTCGTTTATGTACCTACCCGGCGTTACCTGGGAATAAAAGAGAAAGTGACTAACTTCTTTATGAAGAAATGTTGTTGCTTTTTACTCTCGTAATCAAAATAAGTTGAGTACTCGATACCAATCGGTTAAGGAGAAATAATAATAATGTGTGTGTGTGTGTGTGTGTGTGTCTATTATATATATAAAAGTGAACGTGTCTGTGTACATTTTCCTACACAATAACTCTGTCAATTTTCAGTCTACAGAACTCGAAATTTGATATACAGGGTACTGAGATTTGGGAAAATCTATGTGACCGGTTTTCGGCCAGAAATTTGGCTGTTAAGGGGTCAAAGTTCAACGATTTAACCTTTGAGAACTCTACCAAACTCCTCTGCCACAATTTTGAGTCTAAACACTTGAAATTTTAGATATAGGTTCCTTGGACATGGATCTAACTTAATAACTTGATTTGAGCCTAAAACAATAAATGTTAAGGGGTCATAATAGGGTTAAAAAAAATTCACCGCTTTTCTTTTTTTTTTTTTTTGCTCAACATACACCTCCAAACACCCGGGCAACGCCGGGCTGAAATGCTTGTATGTATGTATATATATATATATATATATATATATTGCATTCTTGTGTATTAATATTCATATAAAAAAACACTTTTTTCGATTTAGTAGTATCTATTTGCTTCCCCACGGAAGCAAAATGTGACACGAGGTCGTTTTTGATGTGGGGGGGGGGGGACCAGCTCCCCCAAAAAAAGGCAAAAGGGGCACTCTTGTAGGGACCAAAAATAATAATTGTTGCAGTATAGAGGGTTTCCCCTCCATTGACCGTGAAAAATTACCTTAAGAGTAGCATTGGAACAGGTACTACACTTTGAACTTGGCCCGAAGGCCAAGAACAACAGGGGATTTATTTGCTCCCCCACCGAGCAAATTAGACACAAGGCCGATTTTTAATGTGAGGAGTGAAGGGGAAATGGGGACCAACTCCCCAGGAGAGCGGAGCTGGATCGTGACAATTGGTATGAAGGGTTGCCCCTACATTGACCAAGGTCTTATATGTGGCGCTGCCCCCACATATGGTCTTTGCTTGCAGTATCTGCCAGAACAGACACTACACTTTGATCCCGGCCCCAAGGCCAAGAACAACAGAAAAAAGGCAAGCCTCTTTTCTATTTATTTAATTATTTATTCAAAAAGAATATTCCAAACTTTACAAAATTTTTCAGGAAAAATAATATAAAATGTGGAAATGAAACTTTCCAAATGTGGCATGAGGCCAAAAGGGTGGGGGGGGAGAGAATGGGGGTCGGGGGTCGTCCACTTGGTCTAATTCCCTATAACTAGTTGCAGTCACCACAATACCACAGACACTCTAGGGGTTGGATCTACTTAAAACCCCAATGATATGAACAATATATACAATGACTTTTTTTTTTTTTTTTTTTTTTTTTTTTTACAATGATTTATTTTACAATGAAACAATGAGGGTGATGCGTATGATATATGAGGGGTGAAATTGTGATGCGGGTGATGGGCGGGGGTAATGAGAGCCTTAAAACACCCCAAAATAAAGAAAAATAACAGTAATGAAAAATAAATGAACCAAATAAAACGTTAAGCGATGAATGTGTTAATCAGGACACACCCTTACCTATTTAATTATGAAATGCTTCCTGTTTTCCGGTATCAGCCGAAAACAAGGGAGCACTTCCTAAGAGGGAATGGGCACAACTACGGACAAAATAAAGGGGGGAGGGAGGGGATATTCGGTGACCTCCAAGAAAAATACCATTGGGACAGGTTTGGACTAAAATAAATAAATCAGGACTGGGCTTCTTTGGAGGTATTCTAACACCTAAAATAAAGACTGAGGACATGGAGCTCATTTATACCAACTAGCTAAGGGACTGATCCACTACGGGATTGTCTTAGTTTTGTCTGGGGATTGCTTATCCGGTCGGCGTGTGCCATGCCTAAGCAGGGAACACGTACTCAAGCCTGTTTCGTACGAACGCACATAAACTAGCGGTGTGAATCCACCTCCTACTAAACTGTGAGCGAGATAACCTCCTTCTATCGCATCTGATTTTGATTTTAAGTTGGTGTTTAAAATACAAAATCAGATCCCGATGAGAAGGCGGCTCCCCCCACGCACAATCTCTATGCATGAAACCCACACTACCAGTCTAGCTACGGCCAAGGTCGCTAGGAACACCATTCGTTCCTCCCTAGGCCACAAGGGATCTGCGTTATAGACTACGGATGCTAAATCCAGGATCGTCACCTGATCAGGGACGATGCGAGCCGTGACCTCACTGACATACTCCCAGAATTCACGGAGCTTGGAACAAGTATAAAAAGCATGTTCTACAGTTTCTAAGCTATCTTCCTCGCACCGTGGACAAAAAGGACTAAACGTACTACCAATTCTGAACAGTATGTCATTGAGGGGTAAAGCGTTTCTAACCAATCGCCAGGTCAGGGAAAATTCGGAATTATTAAGATATCCCCGGCCTGGCGCCCAATTCCATAGAGAGTGAACCTCCCCCTCCGACAGCTGCAGCCGCTCCCCAAGTGGGTCCGAAGCGGTCCCCACCACTAATCCCCGATATAATGCCCTTCTAGGCTGTGCAAGGTCTAAGGACCCTGGCATCGCTCTAAGCACATTTCGGCATTCGTTGAGGAATCTTGACTGCCCTCTCGGCCTTCTTTGGCATTCAATTAAGTGATTGGGGATAAGGTTGGGAAAAGCCTCACCAACCGCGGGACCCCAATCACACTCCTCGATCAGAGTTCTACCCAGGAATGCCAACCTTTCGGCGTTTTTATGACTTGCCAGGTCAGGCATCCCCAGGCCCCCATCTTCAAGACGTAGAGTACAGACCTGTCTACGGACAAGCGGCCGTCGCTCATTCCACAACAGTGAGAAGAGCGCACGCGTTAAGGCCGCCATTCGGACCGCAGGCAGAGGAAGTACAGCCAATCGGTAAAGGATCAGCGGAAACACGTAAGTGGCGCATGCTTCCGCCCTGCCTTTAAGGGACAATCCCCTTCGAAGCCAAACCCTCACAGACGCTTCGACCTTGCTCTGTACTTCCGACCAGTTCTTATCTAGACACAGACCGGGTCCAAACCAAACACCCAGAATTCGGACCGGGCCATCCGTCCAGACAAATGCGCCAGGCAAAGCATTCGAGCCCCGCCAAGCGGCCAACCTCAGGCCAACGGATTTGCTGAGATTGACTACAGCCCCTGTAACTTTTTCATAACGCTTGAGAGCCTTAATCACCGTAATAATATCTACCACGCTCGAAACAAATACGGTGACATCATCGGCAAACGCGGAAACCCTGGCTCGCGCACCACCAGGAAGAGCAATTCCGCGCAGGGCCGGTCCGGCCACCCTAGTCCTCACGTTCCTAAGGAATGGTTCCAGCGCGAGGACATACAGCAAGAGCGACAACGGGCACCCCTGTCGCACCGACCGAGAAACCGCGAACGGCGCCGACCGCACCCCGTTGACCTGCACAACTGCCGTCGGACGAGCATACAAAATGGAAATCCATCTGCAGAAGCCGGACCCAAAGCCGGCGGTCTCTAAAACAGCCATCAGGAAACGATGATCCACCCTATCGAACGCCTTGGACTGATCTAAATTGATCAGCGCGGCTTCAGTGTCGTCTTCTAGGTTTTCTAGGACTGTACGAATCAAATGCAAATTGTTTTGAATTGATCTCCCCTTCACAGCATAAGTCTGATCCGGTTCGATCAAGTCAGTGATAACAACCTGCAAACGATTCGCCAGCACTCGGGCCAGGATTTTAATATCCGTGTTCAACAACGTGATGGGCCTAAAATCATCCAACCCCCCAACATGTGTGTCCTTCTTCTTCAGAAGTGTGACCACGCCTTTGGTAACCTGACTCGGGATAGATCCCGTGTCAAACCAGTGGTTAAACACACCCGTCAGAATCGGGACAAACATGTGCGACATCCTCAAGTATAGCTCGTAGGGCAGTCCATCGAGTCCTGGTGATCTATTATAGGCGACCTGCTTCATAGCAGCTATGACCTCACACTCTGCAACCCGACCATCGCAACTAGCCGCTCGGGCCGCCTCCAGGCGGGGCGAGCCAGCCAAATAGTTACCAAACTCCTGGACGCGGAGCCTGGACAGCTGTGCAAAACGATCTTCAAAGTGCACCCGAAACCGCTCGCAAATCCCCCGAGCCGACACTAAGGAGTGCCCTTCCGGGCTCTGAATCTTACGAATGTAATTATCCGATTTGCGCCCGAGCGAACGGACACGTTCCGATCTATCCACATTCACAGCTTCGTTGGGCATCTTTTTAATTCTAGCCCTAACTACCTGGCCCTGATATCGTTCGCTAGCCAAACGACTCAGGTCCGCCTTAGCTAGGCCTATTTCTAGGGAATCCCCCCCTGCCACCGCCCGGGATAGTCTATCCTCTAGACGCTTCTCTGCCTTGGCCCTATCTAGTGCGAGGCGTTGGCCATATTTGACAGAGAAGTCTCTAATGCTAGATTTGGCGTTTACCCACCACTTATTCCCGGTAACCGCCCCCACTAATCCCTTCTGAATGTGTTTAGTTAGCCTTTCCCGGAAGTCATCTATCTCCAGTAAGGAGGTATTTAACTTCCAGTACCCAGCTAACTTGGGGTTCCTATCTAAGTCTAACCTGGCCACAAGTAGTTTGTGGTCAGAGTGGCCTAACCAGTGGAACGTGGGACAAGATATGTACTCTATATTGCCTCTTCTAACTAACAACCGATCCAAGTAAGTACTTGAAACGGAAGGCCTGCTAGAGAGCCACGTCCACATCTCCCGCCCTGGATGATCCACCCGATACCTGTCTACCAGATCGCATCTAGCCATCAGGTCCAACAGACTGGTTTCACACCCATCCGTCCCTCTAGTCCCGCCCACCTTATCTACCCTGGGATCAAGGATGGCATTCCAATCACCCACTAGGACTAACCGTTCCGAACCCCCGAGAAACACCTCCAACCGCCGGAAAAAGGAAACCCGCTCCCGTACGCAATTGGGCGCATAAACCACGACGACTCGAAACGCTCTATTTGCCACGGCAACATCGGCCACGATCAGTCTACCATCAGTATCCGCGTGAACAACGCTAACCGTTGCAGAAAGGGTGCGCCTAACTAACAAAGAAACCCCCCTACTTTGACTATCACCGTATGCTGAAAAGACATCATAATGCCCCTCCAGCACCCGATGATCGTCAACGGAATTGTAGTGAGTCTCCTGTAACGTAGCCACATCTATGTTCATAAACATGAGGTCCCTCAGTACCCTAGCGGCTTTGCTTCGGCACCTCATGCCCCTTGCGTTCAAACTACACAGGCTCAAGGACGTGGCCATTGTGCCTAGATATCCGCAACCACCGGCCTAAAGTCTTTTGTACCAAGGGTGCCGCAGGATTGGGCGAGGTTGCCCGAAAGCAACTCGGACGTTACTCGTCCGTCTCGCGCAATACCCCCGACATCCAATGGAAAAGTTAATTTGAGGGCCCTATAAAAACAAGGGTGGACGTAGATAGGGACCCTCCCTTCGCACCTAGATGCCAGCTGTTTGAGGGAGTCATGCTCCTCTTCCACCAACTTTATATTTGTTATCGCCCCCTTGGCTTCTTCTATCATATTCCACATGGCCTTTGTGCGTCCAGTTCTTGTTTGACGCACAAAGGTCATGACTAAGGGGGCATCAGGGAAGTTTTTTGGATTTGTCACCTTCTTCCCTTCCACTTTGTTCAACTCCTTTAATGGTTTAAGTAGACCCCTATGCCGCTGAGTGATATAAGTATCGGCATGAAGGGGGTCTACATCACAAATCCGGTCTCCAGGAAAGAAGGGGAGCTTTTTCGTTTTCTCTCTCCTAACTGGAGACGCTGAGGCAGCTCTTCTGCTGTTATCTGGAGTCACCGGTTTCTCCCGGGACAATGATCGAGCGCCGGGTTGGGGGGTATCAAATAGGGGTGGGAATTTTGGTTCAGCCGAAGGGGTTTGGGTTGGGGTTTTGGGTGGCTGAACCGTAGAGACAGTATTCTCTACGTTCATTGGGGACGGGGAACGGGGCCCAGCCTCCTTGTTCTTTTTGGCCTTCTTGTTCTCTTTTTTGGTGTCTTTCTTAGGGCCTTGGCACTCTGCCACCGACGCCTGTCCTTTGCACTCAGCATGTTGCTTTTCCTGCTCCCCTTCAGAGTCTGATGAGGAGACCGGACGGTTTCGTTTTTGGCCGCTGGAAACTTCCTTTGTTGACATGTCGGTGGAAGGATTCGTGGACGACCCTGCGGGAACTGGCCGACCTTGTACATCAGGGGGCTGCTCTCTTGTGGAGGGGGTCTTTGTGGTTCTCCCATTTTTCTTTACCACTTTGGTCCAGCCATCCGATGTTGTTGGTGTTGCAGTTGATGTCATGCCCCCTCCGGCTGGTTTCTCAGGGGCTACTGGTGCCACACCCTTCTGTTTCTCTGCTGTTGTTGTCAGAGGGATCCTTTTTGGGCAATCCCTTGCCATATGGCCTATCTGTTGGCAATGCCAACAGTGTGGTCTTCGCCCCTCGATGATGACGCTCATCGTCCAAACATCGCTTTTGAGCAGGGCCGGGATTTTCTGAAAGCCCTCCCGGTCACAACACATTCTAACTAAGTAGTCCCCTACCATAAGGCTACGGGGACCACGGGCCGGGAGGACAGCTTCGACGTCCCCATACTGGCTCATTATTGCGCCAATTTGCACAGAGTCCAGGAACCAGGGGACGCCTAAAATGTGAACAGTTGTTTGGCTCCTGCTCAGATATACCGGCTTGAACCGTATACTCTTCCATTTCCAATCGCATTTGGACAACTTTACCGCGTCATCGTCGGTTGGCAGCAGCAGGTCCCACATTGCATAACTGCGACGACAAATGTACGTCGCAGGTATTGTGAGTTCTCCCAGCATCTCCGCCATAATATCTTTTGACACTCCCGTTAAGCTTTTCTTTTTCCAGTCTGTGGTGACCAGAGATATTATCCTTGTGGATAATCTTTCCACCACTCCTGGAAGAGGTTTAATGATGTTACCGTCAGTGTACTCCTTATATTTGGAGTTGATCCAGCCCGGTGGTTCTCAATGTGGAGAAATCAGCAGAGGTGGAAGGTCTTAATCCCGTCCCTAGGATTTCCGTCCTCCTATGGGCGGGAGGGCTGACAGTTAAAGCCCTCTTCCTCTGCCGATCCCACCGAGCTGGATCACCTCTCCCAGCTGGCCTAAACCTATCACTGCCGGGGACAGCAGTGTCAGTAATGGTCCAGGAGCCGCCGCCTAGTGCGACGGGCTCCTCTACAGTGATGGTGCGGGGGACAGCACCGACCGCACCTCTCCGTCTATCTACCGGGCCTGAACCAGCGGCGTGTCAGGGACACGCCCACCAGAACCCGGGCTAGGCAAAGAAGCGGAGCCCGGACCACGTGGTGGAACCTTTTCTGGGCCTGATCCGGCCCCCAGATTGGGCCGAAGCCCCCTCTGGGAACTGGACCCCGGGCTAGGCATTTCTGCACTGGAGCCCGGACCAGCTACCCTCCCCCTCTGCGTCTTCTCCCTGGCTCAGACCCGCCGATTTGGCCTGGCTGAGGATTATGTTGGATGTGACTCCGAACCACCTCAGACGCAGACCGGCCAGCTATTTAAGTCGAGCCCGGGGAGAGAGACAAACCTGAAAAAGATAGAAAAAGTGAAAACAGGAGGCGAGCAAAAGAATAAAACAAAGCTTTAACCAGCCCAAGTAGCTGGTCTTTGGATGTCGGGGACAGCCAAAGCAATAAATAGAAAAGACAGGAGACCGGGCTTTTCTATTTATTTAAAAAGAAAATACAACTTTGTTATATATGGGTCGTGAAATTGCATTCATTGGCAAAGGATCTAGCTTATTTTCATATTCTTTTAAACATTCATTTTAATTAATTCCCTATTAGTTTTTTTCGGTTTTCTTATGGGATGATCATCTTTAGTTAACTATTATGTGTAATTAAATTCATGCAGATATTCTACATGATTTATACTTGCATAAACCTCTTTCTATATATATTTATGTATGCATGTATATATTTGTTTAAAAAACATTTGCCTATCAAACTCCTCTGTCAGTTTTGGTTTACAGACATGAAACTTGATATACAGGGTATTCGAACCCATGTGAAATTTGGGTTTTAGCCAGGGAAAATTGGTGCACAAATGTGAAAATTAAAAAAAATAGAATTTGCCAGGTGATGGTCGAACAACGGCATTATGAATATTCATGCGTAATGTAAAAGCTATTGGTTCATGTTTTAATTTTTAGCTTTGCAGCAAACATGTCTTTATAGCTAAGGCATTAACGTTAAAGTTAGAAGTAAATCGTAAGCTAAACATTTTGGTTTCGATTCTCAGTGGTGGCGCATGAGTCAGTTTTTTTTTTTGTTTTTGTTTTACCTTTTAAATCATTAATATATATTGGGTTCAATATAATAATAAATATGAAATCTGTATTAATCAAAACATCATATTTAAGCGTATTTTACAACTGAGCAATGCTGTGTGATCTGCTAGTATATATATATATATATATATATATATATATATATATATATATATATATATATATATATAGAGAGAGAGAGAGAGAGATGAAAAAGGAACAAGCCAAATTATATGTTCATGAACGTTCGTCTTTATTTCAAAACTTTCTCTGGATGATTAATTCGAAGAAAATAAAATACCAGTACAATATTTGAAAGTATACTTGTTGTGTTTGTAATGTGTGCGTATATATATATATATATATAGTAAGTTATAAAATATATATTGGCGATTAAGCTTAATCGCCATATATATTTTATAACTTACTAACATGCTCTACCTACGTATTGAGCACTTTTGAATTAAATACTTAAAGTTTACGCATAAATTTATACTTTCGTATATTAATTTTATGTGAGTAAATGAAGTAGTTATATATATATATATATATATATATATATATATATATATATATATATACACACACACATTACAAATTTACACATTCATGAGCATGTTTCGGTCAGTTACTAGCAACTAGAGACCTCTTCAGGCGACACAGGTTATACAAATGCTTGCTTTTGTCTGTTGTATAAGCTCTATCGCCCAAAGAGGTCTCTAGTTGCTAGTAACTAACTGACCGAAACAATCTCTATATATATATTTATAATATTAAATCCTTAAAACCGTTTTTATGGTAAACAAATGATCCCTACAATGATATCAAGATGCGTAAATTCTTAGAAGCAGAATAATGCAGTGATTGCAAGAGTTTGATTGACTTACACAATGGCGTTTTTCCTGTGAAGGATGTGGGACTAAAAGTGTGTTTTAATAGGTGAAAAAATTCTAAGACCGACACACACACACACACACACACACACACACACACATATATATATTTTTTTTTATTCTTTTATTACATTTTCACCCCAAACAAGGCACATCGCCACTTTGATGTAGGAGGCTACTATCAAGGAGATAAGCTACAGGGGTACTATGTAGGGAGTTGGGCAGCAAGATCTCGTTTTATATTACACTTGAACTTTTGCATGTCTGTACAGTCGGAGAAGCAGGGTCCCGGAAGGGAGTTCCAAAGTCTAGTGGTTCTGGGGAAGAAACTACTGGAGTAGAAGGCTCTCTTACATCTAGGGATCTCAACTGTGAAGGGGTGGAATTTAGCTGCTTGTCGGGTCTGTCGGGGGTATTTACGTCGAGGGAGTACAAGCGCTTGCAGTTCGTCAGAGCATTCACCGTTAAAGTACATGTAGAACAGGAAGAGGGATGCAACGTTTCGTCGATGAGACAGAGGCTGAAGCTTAGATGACAGTTCAGGACCTATCAGGTTGGCGACTATCTTTTGGACCTTGTCCAGGAGCGAGAGACTAGTAGCAGATGCACCAGCCCAAATATGACAACAATACTCCATACATGGGCAAATGGTGGCCTTATAGAGGTACAAGATACTTTCGGGCGTTAGTAACTTTCTAGCACGGTAGAGAGAACCTACCTTCTTCGCAGCGGTCCTGGCAATACTCTCAATGTAATTGTTCCAACTCATGTTTCCAGTGAACGTTAGGCCGAGGAGTTTAAAAGATGTATTTTCAGATAAAGAGTCTTT
Source organism: Euprymna scolopes (assembly GCF_053919585.1). NCBI lineage: Eukaryota > Metazoa > Mollusca > Cephalopoda > Sepiida > Sepiolidae > Euprymna > Euprymna scolopes. The sequence continues at coordinate 9,668,747 of NC_136517.1, forward strand.
GGCTATTGCTATTGGTGGTAGAGAAGATTTCTTGAAGGAAACAAGTTTAGTCTTGGCAGCATTGAATGTGACCATCAATTTTTGTCCCCATTCCACTACAGATCGGAGGTCATCCTCTAGTGTTCTGCCATTTCTTTAGATATGTGTTCATTTGTGTTCCTGTTGTGTCTGTTATAGAGCGTGGTGTCATCAGCATATATACCCATCTCACAAACAATTTTGTCAGGAAGGTCATTTATGAATATGAATAGAGGTCCAAGGATAGACCCTTGAGGCACTCCCACATTTATATCATATTGTTTAGATGTACGACCATCGAGGACAACCTGGATTTTTCTCTTATCTAAGAAGGATTTAATTATGTATTTTTCCAGTGATACCGTATGATCTGATTTTCCTGAGAAAACCTTCATGCCATACCCTGTCAAAAGCCTCAGATATATCTAGAGCAATCGCTCTACCCTCCCCTGCTTTGTCCAGTGAATGGTATATACGTTCAGAGATTACAGTTATAGAAGGAAGCCATCTTTATTTTCAGTAGCAAATGTAAATTTGAAATGGAAGCCGTTTCTGCTATCAGCAGCAAATTTCACTATTTCATTCTTTCGTTTATTATTTATTGTTAATAGTTTAATGATATTAAATGTTTATTTATATGTAGTAATTAAGATGTAATGAAACTATAACTATTTTCTCACCTTTGTTCACTCCAAATAAGATAAATTGCTACTGAAGAGTAAAGGTCCAGATTTACAAAAAGGCAACCTGGGTTGGGAATTGGGCAGCAAGATGTTTGTTCGCATTACATTGAAGTTTCTGCATGTTGATAGAGGGAGAAAATTCTAAAAGCAAGCAATCTGAGGAAAAAAACTGCACATTAGAAATTCTTCCAGCATTTAAATATTTTTACAGCGAAGTGGAAAGGAGAGGCTCTTCTAATCTGGTGGTTCAGGGGTTATTTAAATTGAAGGGCTACAATTGCAGCGCATTCTTATCCACCTCCCTATAAGGACTGTATGCGACATAGGCTTAGTGTGGGTGTGGCCAAAACAGATGGCTGCATAGAGTTCACGGCTGGTTGCTTAGAGCATTCTGATATATGCACAGACATTAACGTTATGGAACATAAAAAATATTTGTAACAGAGAAAGTGGATATTTTCTGCCAAAAATCACATTAAAAAATGCTTCACTCGTGTTTGTACTAATCTATATATCTGGGAAAGCATCGAACAGGCACAAACCTGGTTTCGTTAGAAAGAACTATCTCTCGGACGCATAATATTGAAAAATTAGAAAAAAAAAACGTCAATTATTTCATGTAAAAATGTTGCTTTGTTTGAAGGGAAGATCAGGTAAATATTTTGGTTCCGACACTGCTTGTTAATTGCGCATGCGCGAACAGTCGATTCATTGTTTAATTTTAAAAAGCTAAATTTGCAATGTCATAACATCTGCGTCATCATGGTCTGATCATGTGTTTGCTTACAAACTTTTGCAAGTTTGTGCCCATCATGTGGCATTTTTTTTTTCTTTTGCTTACATTTTTTTTGCTTCTGGCTGATGGCATCCAAGTCCCGTTTTTTTTTTTGTTTTTTTTTTACCATATTTTACAACCGAGCAACGCAGGGCGACCTCCTCCCCATTACTTATGAATATTAGTGCAAACACTCGTGAAACATGTTATGTAAAAAATAAATCACAAAGAAAAAAAACGTCTCAAACTGGAAAGTTCATAAAACTAAAATAAAACAATAATCAACATAGAAAAAAGCAGAAAGAAAACATCTCATTATAGAAATAGAGTGAATAATTTCTTTTTGAATTCTTGTAAAATGGGGTGGGGGATGTCTGTCTTGCTTTTTGCTTTCTTGTGTTCAAGTGAAATGGTTTCGTCCAAGTTTTTTTTTTACTCATTAATTTTTATGTGACGGAATGGATATATATTTATATAATATGGTTGTCTTCAAGTCCAACCTGAACAAGTTTATGATTAGCCGTTCCACTTAATTAACAAATTTACCGAACTTCCATTACTATCGATTACTATATTGTCCTTTTGACTACTCTACACTCTTTAACCCTTATCCTTGAGTGGCCTATCGGCCTTGATAAGTGGTGACGCCTATGTAAAAAAAAATATATATAAATACACATTGGTTTTTATTATAGAGTAAAGGTTAAGAAATGTTTTTGGTTTGGCAGGGGGGGGATATAAGAGTAGTAGCAGTAGTAGTATTCTTTTCTTTTTTTTTTTTTGTTTTTACATGTTGGCATGTGTTTCTCCTAACTCAAAATGCTTCAGAACCCGGGTGGGGGGTGGGGGTGATTATAGCCATTCTTGGGAATTGTATTGGAATTGAACCTGTTTTTTGGGTTTTTTTTATTGTTTCCATTATTCCTATTCACCCCAAACAAGGCACAGCGTCATTTGGATATAAGGGGCTACTATCCGGTCCCATTTTTACAGGGACACTATGTAGGGAGTTGAGCAGCAAGACGCCTGTTCACATTACACTTGAACTTCTGCAGGTCAGTACAGTTATAGAAGAAGAAGAGCCTGTCTCTATTTTATCATTATTTTCATGGTAAGTTCTCGTCTGAGCTCCAATCTATCGTCCTCTCCTCGCTAAACTTTCATGAGAAACACTCGTTTGGCTGAAACCACTATCAATAATTTCCCCCATTCTTTATCTGTGCCTAAACCTAAACGTATATTCCATGAACAAAGTTTCTTTCTTAGAACTGCACACCTGGGGAACTGTTTTCCGTTTACCTGCTTTCCGTCTTGGCCATCTTCAAGTCTAATGTGAACAAGTTCTTAATGAGCCGTTCCCCTTAAGTAATCTAATTTTACCAAATTTACACTTCTAACGATTACTATGATATTGTCCTTTTGACCAATGTACACTCTTTAACCCTTATCCTCGAGTAACCTCTAGGCCTTAATAAGTGGTGATTCCCTTGTTCCCTTGTAAAAAAAAAAAAAAAAAAAAAGGCATCTAGGAGGGAATTCCAAAGTCTGGCAGTCCAAACGAAGAAACAACTAGAGCAAAAGACTTTTCCGGCCTCTAAGTATCTCTAGTGAAAGAGTGGGATTTTCCTGCTTGTTCGTTTAATCGGAGGTATTTACAGTCGAGGGGGCAAAAGTGCAAAGTTTTAACAATACGGACAGGCAGACAATAAATATTGGTCAAATATAGGTTAAAACCTTTTACAGACGGATTGACGGCCGCCAACTCAGTGAATCAGTAATAGGATTAATAGTACAGACTTACAAGTTACTGAACAAAAGCAATTAGAAGTTGTTGCCTTCCTCTCCCTCCTCCCTCCCTCCTATTTACTAGAATTTTTTTTTTTTTTTTTAATATCAAAATTTAATGTTTCAGAATTTTTTAGATGGTGATTGATAATTTAATTTATTTACATCGGACTACTATTCTCATATTATTGGAATTCATTATTAAGATGAGTATTATTTATTAATTTATTTATTGCGGACTATTATCCTCATCTTTATTGGTTGTTGTTTCACAACGTTTCGGCCAACTATTCCTCCGGCCTTCGTCAGGTGGTTAAGGATTAGGGAAGGGCCCATGGCGCAGTGGATAGAGACGTTGAATCTCTACGGTTCCAGGTGAGAATTGTCTGAAGATAGCGGATTCAGTCCTACCCAAAGCTGGCCAGAGGCTTACTTGGCCAGAACATAAGACGACAACAACTATAGATGGTAGTAATTGCTGAGAATGCAGTTAGGAGATTCGGAGTTCCTATCCATCGCGGTTACCACCTGACGAAGGCCAGAAGAATAGTTGACCGAAACGTCATGAAACAACAACTAAGATAGATGAGGATAATAGTTCACAATAAATAAAGTAATAAATAAAACTCATCTCGGGTGTTATTTTCACAACATTTTGATGTAAAACCTGACCTTCTTCAGATGCAATGGATTATGGTTTTGGTTAAAAATCAGTTCTAAGTGAGAGCCTTCTGGAGGATGATGGCTCAATCCTTACTACAGGCGATAATATTTAAGAATTATGTTATGATGTTTAAAATGCATAGTTCACGAATAGTGTGCCGAATTATTGTATACAGGCTAGGTGATAAAACCCGGAAATATTAATTATTTTATTGGCTATGCTAACTGAATTACAAATAATATCATAATTAATTAACAATTCTACCCGGTCATGACTTACTGAATGAGAATAATCTGCCCTCGTTTGAAAATCCGTATAGGTTTGTGAGTTCAACATAAAGATTACCAAGTTTGAAAAGATTCACCTAAAGATGATCAAAAGTCACATCGGTCGAAATATGAAAATAACAAGTACGATGAGAATCGTAATCTAAAAAATCGACATCAAAGTTTAAAAAGAAATATATATATATATATATATATATATATATATATATATATATATATATATATATATATATATATTATTTACTATAATAATTAAATACCTACAGACGCTACTGTTTCATCCTTTTGGGAATCTTCAGTGTAGGGTGTCACGATTGACGTCAGTCGAGAGATTCGAACCCTGGCAACAGAAATCATGTCTGGCTTCATTAGTAAGGAACCGAACCACTCGGCTATCGTCAACCGCGAGAGATATAGTTGAAATTAAACATTTCTTCTTTTTTTTTTAAATGCTTTTTAACGTCAGTCAGAGTGATCTAATTATTATACAACGATCTACGTATATGAGCTAAGTTGACCGACCTTTTACAACTGAAAGTGCTCAACGATAAGAAACAAGTTTCTTAAAGAGTCTGATATAATTATTTACTATAATAATAATTAAATACCTACAGACACTAGTGTTTCATCCTTTCGGGAATCATCAGTGCAGGGTGTCACAATTAACACTAGTCGCGAGATTCGAACCCTGGCAATATATATATATATATATATATATATATATATATATATATATATGTGTGTGAGAATGTGTGTGAGGACACTTCTCAACCTATTCTCAACAAATTTTTGATCTGCAGACTTGAAATTTGGTAAATAGGGGATTCAGACATGTGGAAAACTTTTTAATCCGTTTGCATCCAGAAAAAAGGGGTCAGAGTTGAAAAATTGGTACATGGGGGGTCATCAAATTTTTATCTGTTTGTCAACTGTTTCTATTTTTTAATTTTTTTTTTACATGGAGTTCACCACTTATCAAGGCCCAATGGCCACTCAGGGATAAGGGTTATTGTGTGTACAGTAATCAAAGGAATAGTGTAGCAATAGTATTGGAGAATTGGTAAGGTGTCATTACTTGGGGGGGGGCGGTTCATCAGGAATTTGTTTGTGTTGGACTTGAAGACATCCAGGTTGAAGTCAGGAGGGAAACAGGCAAGCGGAACAGAGTTCCACAGGCGTGCAGTTCTAAGAAAGAAGCTTTGTTCATGGTATCTATGTTTTGATTTAGCACAGATAGGTAGTGGGGAAAATTATTGACGGTGGTTTCAGCTAGTTGGGTGTTTTTTGAGAAAGATTGGTGAGGGGGGACCAGAGAATGGAGCTCAGACGAGCACCTGCCATGGAAATAGCGATAGAACAATGACAGGCTCGCTACGTCTCTTCTGTGGGAAAGAGGTTGCAGGGTAGAGAAAAGGGCATCCCCCACCAAGCTAGTGTTTATGTTTCACGAATGTGCATGCGCGTCCAGACAACATGACAGCTTTTTTATGTTAGGAATAAGTAGGTTTAGGAAACAATTTTTAGAGAGTACGTGTCAAGCTGGCCGAATGATTATCGTACTTGACTCACTGTCTTTATGTTTCGGTTCCAATCTCAGCTGAAGTATTTTTTTACTTTCAAGAAGTTTAGAAAAAACATAATCGCATGCACATGGCTCAGTTTTTTTTTTGTTTTGTTTTTTACTCCATTTTTTTTAAAAGGAATTTAACGTTACGTTTAATACCTATGGTATTTCTGTTTATAATAAATAAGAATTTTGTATTAATTAAAATAAAATATTTATGCATATTTTATGATCTAGCAACGCTGAGCAGTCTGGTAGTGTGTATATATATATATATATATATATATATATATATATATATATATATATATATATATATATATATTCAAAATGTGAGAGATTATATATAATTATTTCCACAGCTCACAAAAGCCATGCCAGACAATGAACCGGAAGTCTAAGACTCGAGTTTCGTCCTCATTTGATTTGAAATCCCGGGTGCAGTTATGTCTGACTGATGAGCCCAAATGAGGGCGAAATTCCAGTCTTAGACTTCCGGTTCGTTGGTTGGCATAGCTCTTGTGGGCTGCAGCGTTCTTTGGGCTGTAGAAATAATTGTATACATATATATATATATATATATATATATATAATTTACTAGCAAATGTGACTTTTTTGCTTTTTAGAAATTCAGAAAAAGTAGAATTGCACCATTTTTTTTCAATAATAAATCATCAAATTGCTAGAACTTTATGTCCTTATTTTTTCCTATTTGACTGTTTTATTTCTTTTTTCTTTTCTCTCTCTCTCTCTCTTTCTTTCTCTCTTTCTCTCTCTTTCTGTTTATCTGTCTCCTTTTTCTTTTCTTTCCAAGTAGAGAAAATGGGAAAAAAAACGAGTCTAAAGCGTTTAATTGCATGTAGACTAGCTCATGTTACTTCTAAAAAAGACTAATCAGTGATCCATCTATAAACATACGTCTTATACATTACAATAAAATGAAACTAAAAAAAAAAAAGAATTTAATTTAAAGGCAACTGTGTGACGTAGTTCAAATTTTGTTTTTTTTAAATAAGAAAGGGGTCAGAATTTTTATTGAGTCTTTGAGCCAGAAATGCACGTAGACACCATTGCACATGGATTCGGTTTTATTAGTATAGATTTTTCTTTTGGTGGAACAAAATCTGCTCTGGTTTTGCTCTAATATCTCCAGTCTATACGAGAGCCTTTGATTCTTGCAGACTGCGTTTCAGTTTTGTGGCGGATCACATTTTTAATATTGGATTTTATTCTCCAATAATTTGTGTTATATCGACCGAACAGTAACACAATCACACGTGTATACTGATGATTGGTGAAACTCTGGTCAGATTACAGCGTCTACTTTACTAATCCTTTACTATTCTCTCTTTCTTATATATATATATATATATATATATATATATATATATATATATATATATATATATATATGACATCATAACATTACGTCATATATGACGCTGTAGCAGATTGTCACGTGTGATATCATAGTAAATAGTCGCATATGACATATATTGTTTCGATCTGGCAACGGCAGGTATATACAGCCAGTATATATACTCAAACAACGTCGTAGCTCACAAGAGCCATGACAGCCATCTTTTTTTGTTTTAATGTGAAAATAATTATATACTGTCTTACATTTTGAAAATTCTCTCTATAGATAGATAGATAGATAGATAGATAGATAGGTAGATAGCATTTGAAAAGACTATTGGCTTGAAATAAATTTATAACATTCCACTTGTGTGTTTCTCGGCTAAAAGTGGTGAATTTCTTTACATTTTGACAAAACGTAATCTTATGAAATATAAAAGTATGCAAGCTTACAAATGTTATAATAATAAAAATTTTAGTATTTCCAGTGATCTTCTGCTCTTCATCAAAAATGTTATTTGGTAAAAATTGGATGAATATGAAACCGTTATGAAAGACTAGAATCCTTATTTTTGTGTCGTGTTCTATCAATATTTACAACTCAATCTTATAAAAGACAACAATTAGTCTTTTAAAAAACGAGAAAAGAGGAAGAATTTGAGGGTGAAAGGAGAGAGTAAAGAAGAGGAACAAAAACATTACGCTGCCATAGCTACTCTGTTCCCCATCTCTAAATTTTCTTTTCCATCTTTCCCCTTTCAGGAAATACAAAACGGAGTGTGTTATTTTATCATTCCTCAGTCGGGCAGTACATCTCGACCAGTTCACTCATTTGAAAAGGCTCTATTGGGTTGAAATAAATTTATAATGAGATCAGATTAATGTTTTGGTTGCTTTTTTCTTTTAACTTGTACATACATATAAATACACACGTCTCTCTCTCTCTCTCTCTCTCTCTCTCTCTCTCTCTCTATATATATATATATATATATATATATATATATATATATATATATATATGTATATGTCAGGTCATGTCATATGCTACTGGTACCATGTAACCCAGTACCATCTGCCTCATGGTCGGGTCACCGGCGACTAAACTGGTACCCCCACCAGACTTGCTTGGTGAGGAGGGTGGCTAGTCACCCTGAAGGATTAAAAACAAGATCTTTCAAAGGGCGAATCAACTCTATTTCGGGGTCAATCGCCAACTAGCACCGTGTGTGTTTGTGTGTATGTATGTGTGTATTGGGGTGAAGAGGGCTCACGTAAGCCATGGTGAAGGCAACCTTTCTAGGAGAAGCAAATCTCTGATTTAAAAAACCATAAAGCAGGAGACCAGTACCCGCATTAAGTTGGTCTGCAGTTTAACTTGTTGCTGGCTATCTTGCTCTTGCTTGTTGCTGGATCTCAACATTTTAAACTGAGAGAGAGACTTAGCTGTCGTACAAAGCTAAGACTCTGTAACATTATCTGTATATAGATACTCCCTCAGGCATTTGTCTATGAAAATGGTTCTGTGGCGATGGAAAAGTTGTGACATGTGGAGGCTTGAAATGCTGGAAGCATGTAATAATTGATCTCAATAACCGTCTTCAACGTCATGCCTGCTTGAGCGTGTGAATTCACCGGTAGGACTAAAAAAAAGTCATTTTTGGGTTCATGGACTTTAAGTGTCTGAGGGAGTGGCACTCGTCTGACAAGACGTTGCAATCATCATCATGTATATATATATATATATATATATATATATATATATAAGATAGATAGAGAGAGAGAGATTTTCCAGAGGTGAAGCAACCAATGAAGTTTTAATGGAGTTAATGCAAGAGTGCTCAATCCTGAATAGGGCAAAATATACTATTTATTTGTTTTACATAAGCATTTATATGTCGCTATACGTTCATAAGTATGTTTCAGTAAGCCACTTAAAAGTAACTAGAGACCTCTTCAGGCAATATTGCTTATACAAAAGCAATATCGCCTGAAGAGGTCTCTAATTACTTGTAACTGGCTGAATAAAACATGCTCATGAATGTGTAGCGGCATATTAATGGTTATGTAAAGCAAATAAATAGTATATATCTTTATTTTATTCTATAACTTGCTCCTCTTAACCGGGTAGAGCATTTTCTATCCTGATAAGTTTGTCTTGCTGAAAATTTATTTTTTCAGGCTAATTTATTACTATATAGGCACACAAACACACACAAATGAACACACACAAACAAACGCACACAAACACACACACACAAACAAACACACACAAACACACACACGGTGTCGATGTGTTATGTCAGTGCAGTACATATGTATCAATTAACTCATTTTGTTTCTTGGCTGAAAAAATTGGATTGTTGCCCATTTTGTGAGAAATGGACTGATTTGCTTATTGACTTGACTGGAATGCTGTCAGAAAGGTGGGGAGAGTGGGAGAAATAAAAAAGGGGGTGCGTGTATTTATGAAAGATAGGTGAGGGGAAGAGAAATGGGATGACCGGGAAAGGCAGAAAATAATAGAAGATTCAAGGAAGTTAAGAAAAGGAAAAAGCCGAGAGAATCAGAAAAAAAGAGAGAGCTTTGGCAAAACAAGGGAGGAAAAATGTTGAGAGAGAGAGAGAGAGAGAGAGAGAGAGAGAGAGAGAGAGAGAGAGAGAAATAACTTACGCGAATAAAAGTCGAAAAGAGAAGTAGTGGGGAAACCCGCGCATACGTCACCTCGCATGCGTTTGAAAAATAGTTCAATCAATTTTCTTGGTAGGTTTGAGTTTCCATTCAAATGTGACAATACCTTCAAGAAATTTACAGAGACACTTTTGGAGATTGGATGAACCGTGAAGCTGTAATAAAGTATCAGCCACACAAATTTCTACGAGGTCAAAACTTGAAAGCAAAAAGAATATAAACACTTGACAAAGGGGTTTGTCCCCGAAATATCATGAAATTCCCGCATCAAATAAGATTCTAATGATCAAGGATGTAAAAAAATTTTCAAATGTAAATAAAAATTGAAAGGAAAAACAATCGCCTTATTTTGTTTTTTGTTTTTTAATTTCTTTCCTACAACTCTCGGTTTATTCTTGAATTGTTAAAGCCTTCTAATAAACTATATGTGTGTCCATTTCTATATATGTGTGTGTGTGTGTGTGTGTGTGTGTGTGTGTGTGTGTGTGTGTGTGTGTGTGTGTGTGTGTGTGTGTGTGTGTGTGTAAATCAAATCAAATAATGAATTAATTAATGAAGTTGTACTCAGTGCGCTACAACAGGAAGAATCTGGAATCTGCAGTATGAACGGATTATATTGAAATCCAAAAGTCAGTTAAATTTGAACGTATCAAACAATGAGTGGAGTTGTACTCTTTTCCAAATTGTAAATGAATCAAAAATTGTGAAGTTCAAAAAGTCAATTAAACTGGAAAATATTTACAAAAAAAAAATATCAAGATTTTTTTTTTTTTTACTTTTAATCTTTAAATTTATGCTAATTCAGTAATACATCTTTTTACTAATATTTATCCTCTGATGAAACAAGTCTATCTTTGAAAATCCATGGGTTAAGGCATTAGTCTTTGTCATTCAATTTTTGAATTTTTGATGGATTAATAAATATTGTAATTTATTCAAGTTTTATTTTCATCATTTTTTATATATGTGTGCATAGAGGTGTCTCTATATCTTACTTTTTTTTTCAATTTTCTTATTAGTTTGTTCAAAGTGATGGGGCATTCTACTGGATGCCAGACATTCATTAATTGTCTCATATATTTCAACCAAGAGATTTTTTTAAAGATTGTAACCGTCCCTTTAATTTAAATTATTTGAATCTCCCTTGGTTCAGTGGGTATATTTGCCAGGTAGTTTTTGAAATTATTTATATTTTTATATATATATATATATATATATATATATATATATATATATATATATATATATATATATATTGTGTGTGTGTGTGTGTGTGTGAAAATATATAGTATATAAAATTTATTTTGATGTTTCCCAGCCATTGAGTCTTCGGATAGTATCAGTGGGATATCTTAAATGATCTTTTTCTTTTTTCTTTTTAATTGGAAGATCACCACTTATCAAGGCCCGGAGGCCACTCAAGGATAAGGGTTAAGTGTCAGGTAGGTGGTGAGACAAAACCAGTCACGGTGGAACTTGGGTAGGGAGGGCTATATTATCTAAATGGATGACTCAATAGGAATTTATTCACATGAGACTTGAAGACAGACATGTTATAGTCAGCCGGGAAGCAGACAAACGGTATTGTGTTCCACAGACAAACAGCTCTAGGGAAGAAACTGCGCATAGAATTTTAGTTTTCATGGAATTTTCATTTCAGAAAAGTGAGGAAAGTTGTTGGCAGTTGTTTTAGCTAGGTGAGTATTTGAATGTTTTATGGGGGAAGGACCACAGATTGGAGCTCAGTCGAATACCTACACTAAAAGTATCGACAAAATAGAGACATACTCGCTCCGACTAATTCTGTCTGTTGATCAGGTTATCTTAGCAAAGCGCTTTACCTAATTTACTCATTCTGGCAATTTTTCAGCTTCAACGCTTGAAATCAATATGGAAATCTATACCAGCCAAACAATGCAAGTCATCCTGTAGAATGTTTGAGAAACCAGTGGAAACATATCTTACTTAGCCGCGACTGCAAGTGTTTGATTTTTGCTCTGTAAAATACCGATTTGATGAAATATGTAGAAAGTAGTGATGGGACGATTCCAATATTTTTCCCGATTCCGATACAGTTCCCAATTCCAATTCCAATTCTTTATAAATGTTTAAATATTTAACTATAAAGTTATTCATCTGTTTTTTATTTGCGATACTTTTTGAATGAATTCAATTATTTTTACGAAAGTGCATTTTTACCCAAATGCGAGTTAGGAATAATTTTCCTTTTTACCCATTTGGTGCCCCCAAATGGGGAGCGGCATATGTATTGTTTTTTAAAATATAATTAAATATATTATTATTAATTATATTTTAAAAACAATAGCTATAAAGTTGTCATTTTTTCCCTGATTAATACCATTAAAAAAAAAAACGTTAAATGTACAAATATTTTCTCAAACATAAAAACACACTTGGGATTTTAGCTTTACTTGTAGTTTAAAAATCAATAAATATTTATTATTTTTTCATTACTACCAGCAGTGGAAGATTTTGTTTTAAACAAAATCTAATAAAAATAAGATACCATATATTTTGACGTATAAAACGGCCCTTAAAGTTAAGAAATCATCTTTAAAACCCAATATTTCATAAGATACCGGGTGTTGCAGTCTCTAGCTTAGACTAAACAAACGTGGTTTTGACCAACTAACCCTCCGGCCTGCTTGGGTAGGAATGAAACCGCTATCTTCAGACAATGCTCACCTGGAACAATAGAGGGTCAACACCTCTATCCACTGTGCCACATGGTAAGACGACAACAACTTTGAAAGGCAGTAATTACTGGGGATATAGCTACAAGACTGCAATCCTACTCTGTCATGATTAACCACCTGAAGAAGACCAGAGGATGAGTTGGCCGAAACGTGGCGAAGCAACAACATGTATGAAGATGAGGATAACAATCTGCAAAAAGAAAGAATATAAAATAGATATAAAACTGATATGTTTATATCACTGTATTAATAACAAGATGTCTAACTCATGACATATTTTTCGTAGCAAGGATATTTGAAAGCGTTCCATCAAGTTATTAAAAGCCAGTATGAGTTAGCCATACCAAAATCTTATTTGAGCCACAAATACTTTTTGTTATTTTGAATATTTAGTCAAGGTTCATTTCTAGAGAAAACTATCCTCACGCCAGGTTTCCCTGACAAACCCCTGTACAGAGAGACCTTAGACACTCGAGGATAGTGTCTAGTAGGCATTCAAGTTCTTGTCCCTATTTACAATGCCTCCCCATGGGACAGAGTTAGACACCAGGGTCGTATTTTAACGTGGAGAAAAGGGACAAAAATAAAAATTGTCTCAGTCGTGAAGGATTTCTCCTCCACCGACAGAGAACAAGAAATTTAAGTGCAGCATCTGAAGACAGATACTACAGTTTGATCTTGTCCCGGATTGCCGAGAAAGAAATCCTTGATTTCATTATGATTCGCATTTTATATCCGAGAGTTCTTTTATGGCTGCTGTCTGTATTTCGCTACAGCTTGGTCTTCCAAGAACTGCGTCTGAGTATTTCTTCTTTTTTTTTATTACAACAACCGCTATAATGTTCATATCTTTCAGACGCCATGTCTTTTTTAAATCATATTTTGTTACTGCTGAAATGAACATAAAAATCCTGTGGAATCTTTAAAAAAAATCAAAAAAAAAAACCGTGCGATATATAATGCGTGATATTTCCATTAACATAACTGTTATTATTCTTTTCTTTTTTCTTTTTTTTTTTGCAGGAACTAACAAAGTACATTCGCGGTGAAGAAACCAATTCCGATTCTGTGATACAGTTCTTACAAAACTATGTGAGATATGGACTTGAGAGGATTGAGCTGAGGGATGAAATTTATTGCCAAACAATTCGGCAGACCCACAAAAACCCTGAACCTGAGGCCCTTATCAAGGCATGGGGTGTAATGTGCATATGTTCTGCTGCTTTCTCTGCAAGTAAGACATTGCACAAGGTAAGTAAAAAAATTTTTTTTTTTTAATTTATATAGAACTTGCTCCAGACAAGACATAAAACCACTTGATGTAAGGGACTAAAAAAAAAAAAAATAATACCACTTCAAAGTGAAAAACTAGCTAACGATAAGTGTTAGATAGATAGATTCTTACCCAGAAAATAGCAATTTATTCTCTTTGTAAGAAACATCGTTCATGGAATGCGAGGACTAAAGGGCAAAATAAAGGAAGCAAGAGTTAAGAGGCTAATGAAAGTAAACCCAAGATTCGTTTTCAATTCATCTCAAAACTCTGGCTTGAGGTAGTTGCCTGTCTAACCGCACTGATGAGCTGGGATACAGCGAAACAGTACTATGTGGATGACTATAATGCTCCTTATCTTGAGTTGAGCATATTGGGAAGTGATACACGATATACCATTAAGCGATATGAAGCGATGCTCTTTGTGTAAACAAATCGAGCTTAGGTATTCAGACGATGTCAAAACATCATTAATTCACTGCCGCACAGCAGCTGCTGATTAGCGTAATGGTTCAAAGCCTTGACTGTTGTACAGGTGGTCGGGTTTCGATCCTGGCTTGAGGTAGTTGTCTGTCTAGTAGCACTGATGAGCTGTGATATAGCGAAACAGTACTGCATGTGAATGACTATATATATATATATATATATATATATATATATATATATATATATATATATTATACTAGCTGTATCTATTACCTCGTAGTAAAAGGAAAATGACTGCCTTATTTCCAAAGAAAAAATAATTTTACTCACATTAATTTTGTAATCTAATTATTTTCTGAAATAGGAATTTTTAAAAGTTTATTTTAGTATTTGATGCTAATCACTGAATAGTAAAGGAAAGAAATAATGTGTAATTAATGTGGAGACATACTTGAAGTCATATAATTTATGTAATTGTTTTGAAGAGAAAGAACTCAGTACAATTGCACATGATAACTTCCCTTTAATGTGTTTTTATGAATAAAGAAAAATGTCTCTATTTTAATCGTCATTTTGTGAAATGAGAATTCAGTACGTGATGCAGGAGGAGATCACTCTGTATTAACCGATTGTAAATAAGAATGGAAAGTGCAATATATATCAACTGAAGCTTACAAATATGGAAAAATAAAATAATATGGTACAATCCACATTTTTCTATCTGTCTTCATCAAGTCGGGACTTTTTTTTTTTTTTTTTTTTACATGAAAGTCACCACTTATCAAGGCCCAGAAGCCACTCGGGGACAAGGATTATTTTGTGTACAGTAATCAATGGGATAGTGTTACAGTATTCATTAGTATTGGAGATTTGATAAAGTGTCATTACTTAGGAGGGTGGTTCATCAGGAATTTGTTTATGTTGGACTTGAAGACATCCATGTTGAAGTCAGGAGGGAAACAGGCAAGCGGTAGAGAGTTCCACAGGTGTGCAGTTCTAAGAAAGAAGCTTTGTTCATGGAATCTACGTTTTGATTTAGGCACAGATAAAGGGTGGGGAAAATTTTTGAATTGATGCCAGATGGAGATCAGAGCATTCATGATGGAAAGATAGGAGCTTGGTTTTAGATGCATTAAAGGTAACCAGCCACTTCTTCCCCCACTGTACCATGCGCTTAAGATCAGAGGAGAGAGAATCAGAGAGAACTTTGTCATTTACAGTCTTTGATGTGTTGCCGTAGATGGTCGTATCATCAGCGTAGATGTCAACGAATGATTTAATTATGTGTTTTGGGAGATCATTGATGTAGATCAGGAAGAGAGTTGGGCCCAGGATGGACCCCTGAGGGACTCCAGCATTAATACTGCAGACCTCTGATTTTTGTTCATCAACCACTACTCTTATGAGCCTATCAGAGAGAAATGATTTAATGATTGAGAAAACATTTCCAGTTATACCGTAGCTGGAAATCTTGTGAAGTAGGCCTTTATGCCATACCTTGTCAAAGGCCTTTGATATGTCAAGAGCAATTGCCTTAGAAAGGAAACCTTTGTCAAGAAATTCGCTAATCCTATGAGATATGACCGTTAACAAATCTGCGGAAGATCTTGAAGAACGGAAACCATATTGCGTGTCACTAAGAAGGTTATTTCTGCTGAGGTGGTTGACTTAATATGGATTCCAGCAACTTACTCATGACACACAGGAGACTTATTGATCCGTACTGAAAGGAAGATGACTTATCACCTGAGTTCTTAAATACAGGGCATACTGATGAGGTTTTCCAGGGTGTTGGAAAGCACTTCTCCTTAAGGCAACGCTTAAACAGTTTCATAAGTATGGGAGCAAGTTCTGGTTGAAGCTTTTTTTAATACTATGATTTGAATGCCGTCAGGGCCAGTTGTTTTACTGGAATTTAGGTTCTTGATTGGTTTGGCGACCTCATGCACAGATATTTGTATGTTACCTAGCGTGTTGTGTGTTATAGGAGGAAATACTGGGAGTTGATGGCCTTCATTGCATGGGGTAGAATTTGCTGCAAAGTTCTTGGCAAATAGTTTGGCCTTGTCTGATGCTGACGAGATGACCTCTGGTCCATTGATAATGGTTGGGATAGAACGCACACTTCTGTTCAGGATCTTATTTGTTATTTTCCAAAACTGGTGAGAACCAAGCCGCTGATCAGCTCCTTTGGATTTAACAAACTGAGCATATAGCTCTCTTGCATTTTTTATTACTCTTTTACAGTGGTTGCTGACGTTCCTGAAAGCAGTTTTAGT
The DNA here is from genome assembly GCF_053919585.1 of Euprymna scolopes. NCBI lineage: Eukaryota > Metazoa > Mollusca > Cephalopoda > Sepiida > Sepiolidae > Euprymna > Euprymna scolopes. Next base: position 9,685,265 of record NC_136517.1, read on the forward strand.
CTCGGGGCATCTATTATGTTGGTAGCTATGGAAAAAGTGATGTCTGTGTGCGATGGCAGCAGCACATTCTGGGGAGAACCATGCCTGGCTGTTAGGTTTTTGTTGGAATATTTTAGATGGTATGAATCGGTCTATGCCTACAATTAACCATTCAGTCAGGTCTGATACTATAGAGGACACATCCTTTTGGAACATGGAATGCAGAGGTAGATCAGATATGAATGTACGGAAGCTATCCCAGTCAGCCATGGAGTATTGGTATACAATACAGTGGAGGGGTACCTCTGGGGACATTACATTTCATTTTTATCTTTACTGACACAACAGAGCGGTCGGAGGACCCTAGAGGAGATAGAACGGAACATGAACACAGCTCAGGGGAAGTTGAGAGAAAAAGGTCTAGAAGGCTTGCATACTGACCCGTAATAGCGGGTGCATGGGTGGGCTCGCGAATAATCTGTGTGAGGTCATAGGCAATGGTAAAATTATGACAGAACCTCCCTTCATCATCTGTCTTATTTGAGTGGGTCAGCCATTCCACATGATGGACATTGAAGTCAGTACAGATGTGAATGTTAGCCGAGGGATGTGCAGACAGGATGTGGTCTATTTTCTCAGATATACTCTTAAAGATAGTAACTCTGCTGTTGTAGGGCCGATAGAGGGCAAATATAAATGCACTGGTGTAAGCAAGTGCAACCCGGAAGCACATATAAGGTAAATTAGGGTCTTCTCTGGAGATATCCCTGCCACACGGGAAGCCATCTTTAATGTAGGCACATGTTCCATGCCCATGGCGATCTTGGGGGTTAGATTTAGATGTTAAGTTAGAGTATCCGTTAATTATGAACTCATCTAGGGAAGTGGTCGGCCCTATTCCAGTTTCGCTTAGAAAGAATGTCCGGTTTCGTCTCCTGTAATTGTGTTTCAACCTCTGAAAGGTTGGAACATAGACCCCTGATGCTTGAGAAGGAGACATGTAGGGGTCTACATTGGAGGGTGAAGTTCTAGGTTTATTCAATTTTTTGTACTGGAGATATTTCACGTTGAGTTTTTAGGATTTGTGGAACAGGTTGGCATACTTGGTTAGAGCAGGATAGAGAGGGAAAGTAAGAGAGAAAATGAGAGGAAGATTTTTTTTTTTTTTTTAGCACATGATAAGGTAAAGCCGTAACAATTACCCACTAGTATGGCATTGAGAGGCCCCACCAGAGACTACTATATGGTCCAGAATCCATTCACCAAATGGCAATACAGCAGCCCCAGTACTTTGTACCTGCTGATAGGACGGCCTCCTTAGTGGTTAATCCAAGGTTCGGGTCCCTGACTATCAGGCGGATAACGTCAATCCAGACAAAACGTTTACCTCCAGCACCCTTACTAGTGACATGGCCATAAGGATAGACATAGAGACAGAAAATTTCTGATATCTCAGACTACTGTTCACAAAGTACTACCGACCTGGAAAGCAGTTTTTTCTTCACCTTTTGCCAGAAACATCACTCATTTGAATGAGGACTGAGGGACAAAAAAGGAGAAGCGAGAGTTACTGGAGCTGCTGAGTACACACCCACTGCATTATCTACTCTCTGTTAAAAAAAAATATTTTTGAATTTCTTTTAAACCCATACACTTCTGCATTATCATCAACTTTCATATGAATATGACTCCTTGCATAATATATAGTTTTCAATTTATGTGCTAATCAGCAAAGATTTATAGTTTGCCTATGAATATCATTTTGCTGAACTAATTTCCTCTGATACAATAATTAAGTGATTGATTTTGTGCTACGAAACAGATACTGTCAAGAATTGTAAATGTCAACTGAATTAAAGGAATAAATTATAAGATGGTCAACATCATGAATTTTGGAATATAGTTTTTTGTCATTTATTCACTATATTGCTCTGTAATTACATTGAGTTTCTTAAATAAGGATTGGTATATATCATAAGAATATATATTTCTACAGAAATACGAGTATATATATATATATATATATATATATATATATATATATATATATAAGATTATGATCATTATTTATTTTTTACATTTCAGTATGTTGTTTCATATGTACGTAAACATCTTGGAGATCCAACCATTGGGAAATATGCAAAAATCTGCTTTGCCCAATTAAGAAAACCAAGAGTTATGGCCCGAAAATTTCCCCCGTCGGCAATGGAGATACTTGTAAGTAAATCTTCCAGTAATTTTATCTCTAATTAATTGTACCCACTCGTTGATTGGGATGCAGTGAAATCGTTTTAGTTTTTAGTTTTCAATTGGTTGCATAGTTTTAAACCTATACAGAAAAAGAAATAAAATTTTTTTAACTGTAACGTAGACAACTGCTATTATATTCTTCAATTAAAAATATGAATCATCTCTCCTGCTGATTTTTATTTTCAGGGGATTATTTAGAAATGTTTCATATTACCAGTCATCTGGGTCAAACAAAGTAATTTAGGGGAAAAAAAAACTTTAGTGAAATACATTATTATATTTCCAAAGCATGCTAACATGACAATAACAAATGACATCTGGCTAGTCAGAAACAACGTTTGATTTGTCAGCTTAAATCCTATTTAGGCCTGACTTTAGAAATCCGGCAAGATAACTTTGTATTACATAACATGGTACAACAATAACAAATGAAAATTGGCTAGTCAGGCGCAAAGTTTGATTCATCGACTTAAATACTATTCAGGTCTGACTTTGAAAATCTGGCAAGATAAGTTTATACGTTAGACCATGAAGGAAGGGGGGAAAGCACTAGGATTGGTTCTCTAACTTTGAAATTATTTTATCCTTTATTCTACCAATGTTGAAACACGGTTCACAAGAACAGATTGCAGACTCTATACCTGTCATCTTAATAATTATTAACCTTTATAGACTGTCCCACCATCTTTGCTTGCTTGAATCTTGTAATAAATAATTTTACCAAGAATTCTTCCAAAGTTTGGGTTTTGGTTTCGATTATAGCTGATAGCACCCAAGTCATAATTTTTTTTACTTTTGAAATCTATATTAGAGAAAAATATGATATATAATAATCGATACTGTATTAATATACGAAATCTGCATAAATTAAAATATATTTAAGCGCATTTTATAACCGGGCAACAATGGGCGCTTCTGCTAGTTAATTATAAAGTTCTGCTTACAGCAAAATGTGTAAGTTCTCACACCTGAAACCTATCTTAAGATTGGCTGAAAGAGAACTTTAAGACTAATTAAAAGCCCAGATCTTAGCTCTATATATTATTCTGGGTGTGTGGTAAAATGCTATAGATGTATATGTTTTTATGTTTGTTTCTATATTTCCTGGGTTTTTTTTTTTTTTTTCTAGAATGTTCAGAGATTGAGGTCTTCAGTTGTTTCTATATTTTTTCCTATTTTTTCCCAGAGTGTCCAGATATTAAGCCCTTTGGTTTGTAAGATACACTTCATGGATGAAAAGACCAAAGCAGTACACGCCATGCCCTGTGACACAACAGCAGAAATTCTAGAAAAGGTGGCACAAAAAATGGGCCTCCAGTCTGTCGAAGGCTGGGCACTTTATGAAGTAAGTGAAATATGCTGAACCATGGAGCTATTTTCTGGTTAAAACATTTTCTGCCCAAAACATTTTCAGCTCAAAACATTTTCTGCCCAAAACATTTTCCGCCCAAAACATTTTCCGCCCAAAACATTTTCCGCCCAAAACATTTTCTGCCCAAAACATTTTCCACCCAAAACATTTTCTGCCCAAAACATTTTCTGCCCCAAATATTTTCTGTCCAAAACATTTTCCGTTCAAAACATTATCCGCACAAAATATTTTCAGCCCAAAACATTTTCTCATAAAATAAAAAATAAAATTAATTGAAGCTAATCTTCTATATATATAAAAGCGAAAATGTATGTATGTATGTATGTATGTACGCTTTTCCTCGATGTCCACAAAAGGCTTCTTTCAAAAAAGCGCTTGCTCAGTTCACAACTTCTTAAAACTTTTTATATCATCTATAAATTGTAATATCTCAGAGTTACCCACGAAGCTCGCCTGTCTATTTAATTTTATTGACTTTCAAACGTTAATTATTCGGCATTTCCCGCATCGGCATGCGTTACATTTGGTTTTCGGTATAAAAAAAAGCGAAACTCGACTCTAATCACAGGCCGAAAGCCAGTTGTCTCAAAAGAGCTAAGTAACGTTTGTTCAATGTCGACTTCGTCATATCAGACTGTAGCTTTCATTTCACTCCTCCTAATAAACAGGGAGCGGGTTTTTAAAAACAAACAAACCGATTTATTCACCTCATTCAAAACTGTCCCGTACAAAATGCTAACTGCTGAATACCTATCACCATCACGTCAATCAAAAACGCGCAACTGTTTTTTTTTTAAACACTTTACTATTTTCCAACTGCGCGTCGTGAAGGCTTCGTTTTTTTTTCACGGGCACCTGTTTTTTTTTTTTTCACATTTTGGGGGGTTTTTCACATACTCCGAAAAATACCCGGGCAACGCCGGGTACCCCTCGCTAGTCATTTAATAAAATTAATGATTCCATCAGATAATGTAATTCTTTAGCAGCTTAGTAGATCATCAAAGTTAAGCAATGATGAATCTGGTTAGTACGTAGTGGGGGATGATCATTTGGAAATATTAGGCATTGTAGGTAATACACTCCATCCAGGTGTATAAATATGTACTGACCTTGTTGAGATGCATAATTGGCGAGAGATTAGCTTTGTTTTAATTTAAGGTTCAAATTTTTGGACCGGTGGTACAGTTATATAAGCCACACTGGTAATTGTTATTAAACATGAAATATGTTTGCGAATAATAAATATTTATTTATAAAAAAAAAATATTTTATTAAAGCACTGTTCAATTGTAGAACTTTGAGAGAAACATGAAAAATTTCTAATCAAGCAATATTGCAAAAGTTTTCTCCCTTGGCAGATCGAACACATTTTAAGACTTACTATATTTGTAAATAAAATATAGAGTTGATTTCTTTTACATTTAAATATGATTGTCTCAGTGGTTGAATGCTTAGGAATGTTCAGTCGGGTTATTTGAGTCTAGAGTTCAAATCATACAACAGGGCTCTACAGACAAATTTATCTTTAGTTGATCTTTGATAACTAAATGTTTTTGTTTAATAGCCAAATAGAAAAGTTACTAGCCAAACCCACATGATTTTTAGAATATGACATCTTCATTCTGTGACGAGTATGTACACCATAACGATTTTTCTGTATATTTTTTTAATAAGTGTAATTCTAAATATACAAATTTTATATTGATACTTGAACGTATAAACATTCAAATTTTTTCAGATGTTTTTTTAAAAGAGCCTTCGTTAAAAAAAAGAGTATATTCTATTAAACTTTTATTGTTTAAATAATTTTACTTTGTTCATTTTATTAAAAAAGTTGAAAAGACATTTTCACTCAGTAGTGAGCCTTGAAAGATTGTCAGTGAAAGAAATACAATCGTCAAAAGATAAGCGTTTCATTATTTCTAGTCGCCACTTTGAAAAATATCTCATAAATGCGACTGTTTCACTCGCAATGTAGATCTCTGTACAACCAGCCACGCTAATGATTATTAATGAACATGAAATGTATATCTGTTGATACTAACAGGGCTTTATGTTGCGAGTGGATCAGTTGTATTTGCGAGTGATGTTTTTCAAGTGGCAACTAGAAAGAATAAAAGGCTTATCTTTTGGACCTTACAATCTTCCAAAGTTCATTGCTGAGCGAAAAATGTCGTTTCAGCCTTTTTTTTTTTTTTTTAAATGAAACGATCAAAGTCAAATCACGCAAACAACAAAAGGTTTAATAAAATGATATAACTTTATTTTTAAACAAACGCTGTTTAAAAAAAAAAGACATCTGAAGAAATTTGAATGTTATACCTTCAAGTCTAAGCATAATATTCGGGCATATTTGGAATTATACTTATTAAAAAAATACAGAAAACTCTTTATAATGTACGTACTCATCACAGAACGAAGATGACATATTCCAAAAATCACGTGGGTTTAGCTAGTAACTTTTTTTATTTGGTTCGTAAACAAAAATATTTAGTTGTCAAAAGTGAACTAAAGATAAATTTGCACATAGAGCTGAATAAGTATTTACTCATAAAAATATTGATTTAAATACCGTGCGTGTGTGTCTCTCTCTCTCTTTCTATATATATATATATATGTATATATATATATATATATATATATATATATATATATATATATATATAATGTTCAGATAAAGCATAATTACCTTGACACACCGGTTCTCGCCAGATCACTGAAGTTAAGCAACGTTGTGCCCGGCTAGTACAAGATGGGAATGCTAGGCGCTGTATGTGCTCTCCGCTTATCTCGGCATTGTTTCCAGTCGTCCTGTACCTCAACTTGCCACTGGTATGCAACAATGTTCACTCAGGAGAGGCGTGGTTGGTGACTGCACAACTCTTGCCACAAAAATTTCATGCGCAGGCACCTTTATAGTGGGTATCCATAGTCTGTCAAGACTGAAGGAAGCCACATTATATATATATATATATATATATATATATATATATATATATATAGTCTTGAAAGTTTTTTAACCTTTAAAACTAAATTAAAAAAAATTTCATTTTTATTTTTATTTTTTGCATTCGTTGGAAAACTATTTAGTCAGTAAGTCGTTTAATCACCTGCAATACACACACACACACACACATATATATATATATATATATATACATATGTATAGAGAGAAAGGGGATTAAAGAAATATTGAAAAATCTTTTAAATGGAGACTTATCGAGATATAAAAAGCTCAACGTATAGGGTGGAGCATATTATATAAATAGAATTATAGACAAAATAAAATATATATTTGTGCATATTGCTTTATTTGTCAGTTCAATTTGGGAAACATCAATGGGAATAGGGGTTATGAATGTTCTTTATGCCTTGGCATTTCGAAGCCTAATGCTTCTCATCAAAAGAGGAGGAAGGAGCTAGGTTACATACATGAAGAATGTGACAACTAGCCTAGGGTTAGATTAGGAAAGCAATGTTTAAATTCACGAGATAGAAGGAAGATAATAAAACGAAATTAGCAAAGGGATCCAGAGGATACACGATATAAGGAAGAGTAGATTAAATATAATAATTATATATCATCATCAGTCGCATCTTTCGCTTGGTGTGGATTGCGAACCCACGTGACTTATTTTTCGCCATTCCTTCCGATCCATGGCAAGTTGGTTGATGGACGCCCAACTGTTGAGATGCCCAATCAAAAAACATTTTCTCTACACCTTCTCTTTGGCTTTCCTCTGCCTCTTTTGCCTTCTAACATACCTTCAAATCATAACTTTGACAGGAGGCCAGTGGTTGATTGTTTGACATGGCCAAAAAGTTTTAGGAGTTTTACTTTTGATTTTATCAAATAGAGGGGGAAGTAGTTTGATGGGGGATGGATATTTTGTTTTTTTCGATCAGGTAATGTTTCGAAATGAAACGCATTATGTGATTTTGAAACACCGCAATGAAATTGGCTAATTGTTTAGTCCATGTGATACAATCAATGCCATAGAAAATTACTGGGGGGACATAAATTAAATAAACTTTTATTTTAACAGTTATCGGCATCTTTTTTGATTTTAGAATGGTGCTGTGTTATCGAAATCCGCTCAACCCAGCCCGATTCTGTGTTTCAATATCGTATCATGATATATAATATTCTTTAATGTGTTTAAAAGTGACATCGAACCTATTAATATAGTTTATTAACCATATTAATATAGTTTATTAACCATATTAATATAGTTTATTAACCATATTAATATAGTTTATTAACCATATTAATATGGTTTATTAACCATATTAATATGGTTTATTAACTATATTAATATGGTTTATTAACCATATTAATATGGTTTATTAACCATATTAATATAGTTTATTAACCATATTAATATGGTTTATTAACCATATTAATATAGTTTATTAACCATATTAATATGGTTTATTAACCATATTGATATGGCTTATAAACTATATTGATATGGTTTATTAACTATATTGATATGGTTTATTAACTATATTAATATGGTTTATTAACTATATTAATATAGTTTATTAATCATATTAATATAGTTTATTAACAATATTAATATAGTTTATTAACAATATTAATATAGTTTATTAACCATATTAATATGGTTTATTAACCATATTAATATGGTTTATTAACTATATTGATATGGTTTATTAACTATATTGATATGGTTTATTAACTATATTGATATGGTTTATCAACTATATTGATATGGTTTATTAACTATATTGATATGGTTTATTAACTATATTAATGTAGTTTATTAACCATATTAATATAGTTTATTAACCATATTAATAGGTTCGATGTTTCTATTACTTTTGTGCATGTGCACATAATTTACTAGAGTGAAATCGCATGCATAAATAATCTAAAATTTTTACTGGCGATAAATCCAGATGGATCTGAAAAAACTTGGGTAAAAAGCGACTATGGCAGTTACATCAGCCAGTTTTTTATGTTACTTAATGAAATATATATATTCATTAAATAATATAAGCAATTGCTGTCTGCATGTTTTGGTTCTGATCTTTTGCAGTTTTCTTGTTTCTGACAAGAACTGGCTGATGTAACTGTCATAATTGTTTTTTACCCAAGTACTTTCAGATCCATCTGGATTCATTGTCATCAAAAACTTTAGGTTATTTATGTATGCGATTTTTTTTTTTCACTCCAGTAAATCGCATACTATTAACTATATTAATAAGTTTGATGTTAAAGGCATTTAAGAATATCATTGCTGTTATTGAAATTCATTTTGTTAATATTTGGTTTCTTTGATTTAATTCGTAGTGCTCCTAGCTTTTGCCATAAATATATTTTCATAATTTACTACTTAGCTCTACTTGAGTATTGAGCACTGCTGATGTAAATGAAAATCAATACATAAAATAATCTTATGTAGATTCTCTCTCTGTACATCTATCTTCTATATATATAAAAGGCAAAATGTGTGTGATCATTTTATGTATGTCTCGCAAAGGCTTTTTTCGACGATGGTCCCGGGGGGTTACTATCACTTAGAACTGTTTATATACCCCCTAGATAATAATATCTAGGATTTGGGAACACGGGTCGTCTCTAGATTTATTTACGTCGATTTTTACAAAATTATTGCTATTTCAGTCTGACAGATACTGCAAAACCATATGTGGGAGCAACCTCACATATAAGACCTTGGTCAATGTAGGGGCAACCCTTTATACCAATTGTCACTATTCAGCTCCCCTACTCCCCCGGGAGTTGGTCCCCATTTCCCCTTCACCCCTCACATTAAAAATCGGCCTTGTGCCTAATTTGCTTGTTGGGGGGGCAAATAAATACGGCATTGTTTCCAGCAATCGCACCAGGAAACATCCAGAAGCAATCAGCTTTGATCAATGTGGGGCCAAACTCCTTATATCAGACAATTGCTATTCAATCTGGACAATGGGGAGCTGGTTTCCCCCTCCCCAACATCTTGGGGGAAAAGCCACTGTCCCGCAGCAAAAGTTAACTCCGCTACTTCTATTTGACCTCATTAATGAGGTTAAATAGAAGCAGCAGAGTTAACTTTTATTGCAGACACGTGTCAATTCTGTTTTTAATATTTAAATAAATAAATTCAAACATGTTTCCGTTAGTATTTCGCGGTGGCCAAATGGTTAACGTTGCATGTTTTTTTTTCACACTTTAATTTCCAACTTTGCCTCAACGGTCCAAGTTTGATCCTCATACTTACCTAACAAAACATTTTTTTTTATTTTACCCCCCCCCCCGAGTTTTGATTTACCCAAAACCACACACACCTCAAAACACCCGAGCAACGCCGGGTACCCCCCCCCCCGCTAGTATATAAATAAAACAATAGATGTAGGCATGTGTGTGTGAAAATATTTAACCAACAAACCAAACTCAAACAACTGGTCACATAACATTGAGATTAACAGGAAATAGTAATCAAACACCAAGTATGGTTTATAATAAGTAAAAATTTTGGTTGGATGAATAAAACGTACAAACTTATTAACAAGTTGAAATGCAAAATGTTCGTTTCAACTTGCTAACATGTTTCTATTACTTTTGTGCATGCGCAAATTCAGTCATAGCTTGAAGTGATTTAATTTCAAACCTTTCTTATTTATCTGTCTGGTTAGTTCTAACGGTAGAGAACGCAGCTAGAGACATACATGTTTTGGTTTTGATTCTAACTTAAAAATCAGTACTATATATATATATATATATATATATATATATATATATATATATATATATATATAATATTCAATAGAGAATTGGCTCTGTAATAATAAATACAAAATTTGCATAAATTAAGATACCATATTTAAGCGTATTTTATGACCCAGCAAAGCTGAGTGCCCTTTCCCCACTAATATATGATAATAATAACAATAATATTAAGAATAATAACAATAATATTAATAATAATAACAATAATATTAATAATAAAAATAATATTAATAATAAAAATATTATTGATAATAATAATAATAATGATATATGATAAACTATAATGAAGAGATTCCTACCATATAAGAATGCCAATTTTATTTATAGAAAATGACGAGTATTCTTGTATTTTGAATATAAATATTTTTTATTTTTTTATTTTAACAAAACCATGAATGTAAATCATCTCCAAAACTCTTAAATCGTAACGAAGTATAACTTGATGTAATTCTTTGTTGGAGTAAAGTGTAGTATCTGCTCTAATACTATACTTCATCTTTTCTGTCCTTGGTTAGTGAAGGAAAAATTCTTCTTAGACTGAGGCAGTTTTAATTTTTGTTCCAATTCGGAGTGCTCCTGATGTGATGTATAAAATGCATCTGGGTTCCTCCTCAGAAGAATATGGTTGGTTGGTTAAGCTTTGAAAAATCTCAAAAGGTATGCCGAAATTCTCACGCTTAAGGATATACCAATTTCAACCACAACACTCGTTCTTTATTACACCAAACCAGCCAACAACACTCAGCTACTTCAAACGTGTATATCCCTTTCATGGGACATATCAACTCCTTTTTTGACAAGCTAAATTTTACATGCATTAAAAACTGACCTTGTGTCTAACACTGCTCTTGTGGAGAGGCAAGTGTATGGCGACAAAAAAAAAAAATCATTTTGCATATCAGACAAGTGAGAATTAAAATTTCACTAAAAAATATTCGAGAGAAAATTGATGTACGTGGTTGTTTTTAACTTTCTCGTGCAAATAATTATCTTTTTGCTGAGAAATCTGGAGAAACTAATTTGATGTGTCCATGTTATGCCGACATTTCTGGAGTGGCTGTTACATCCTGGGCGTAGCAACCAGTTCCTCAAGTGTTAAATAATAGTCCATGGATGATAAAATGATAAGCACATCCCCTTGAAATCAAGGGGTAGATATGACGTCTGTTATGTCTGCTTGACAGGTCTTCTCTTCGAGGTCTTTGTCTCATTAATTCTCTCCTGAGAATTAGTTGGGACCATCATCTGAAAAATGCATGCTGTATAAAATGAGCAACATACACATTTTCTTATGGATATAGAAATTTATTTAGATGTTGAAGAAGCATTTTAAAAACTCGAGATCTGAGCTGGCATACAACCCAACTGTTCTTGACAAAGTTGAGGGTCCAACTTTTTGTGATTGATTCAGATGGCGCCCAACTTCCAACTGAATATCTCTTTCTCTTGTGATGATGAAAAGAGAGAAAGAGAAAGACACATGCATACATATGAACAAGAAACAAAGATATATTTGTTATTATATTTACTGTTCGTCAACTAAATTGATTTTTCGACAGCTTTAGTCAACATCGATTTTATAAACAACTGTCAACTATAGTTTGGATAAAAAAAACTTGATTTATGACATACTCTGAAATCAGTTATCATAACACAATTTGAATTATGCTTACAGAAAGGTAAGCATAAGGTTTTTAAATGTAGGGAGCTCAAGTTTCCTTCAAAATGGCTTTCATCATTGTGCCACACTTTTTAGTGGTTAATATATACAAGAAGGGAACACCAAAAGTGCAATGAGTAAGTTGAGCAATAACTGGTTTGTGTACAAAATGTGTAAGACAATGAAAACAATCATTTTGCATTTTCTTATTTTCTTCATTTTCCAGGTTACATCTGAGCATGAAAGGTTTATTCGGGGATATGAGTATGTGGCTGACATATTGGCTCAGTGGGATCAGTAAGTCTACATCTTTTCTCAGCATTTATTATAAAACTGTTTCACCTTTGCTCAACCCATTCTTCTCTTGTTTTACTGTATTGAAAATTATAAAAATGTAAGTCAGTCACCTCTTCTTTATATATATATATATATATATATATATATATATATATATATATATATATATTATAAAACTGAAATCGTCTTGCTTGGACTTTGAAACCGTACATCCAGTCTACAGCTTCCGGTTTGAAAAATTCTGTGCATATGTAAGTAAATAAAAACAAAGCCAAGAAAGTTTTTTTTAATCAACAATTTTTTTGCGTTTAAAATATGCAAATAAAAGCAAAACTAAATCCTTTTTTTTTTTTTCATCACCATTTTACTTGTATTTTCATTGCAAGTTGGAATCATTTTCAAACAATTTTTATTTAAAAGAAACAATAATCCAAATCTAATATGAGATTCTTCAGGAAATGCCACAAAAATTTCTAGTAGGATTCTTTAATTCAAAATAAACTTTCTTTCGTTTTCATTTTTTTTACCAGTTTAATACTTCTTTAATCCATTTTTCATACATTAATTTGGGACGATAAAACCAACGCAAAATATTTAACATTACAAAAACATTAATGACTAAAAAAAACTGATATTTGGGCTTGACAATGAATTCTTCTGGAAAAGTATGCGATGCTAACTGCAGATTAAAATGTAACATTTGCTAATGTCTTGGTAAAATAGCTATCAGTGACAACATATCCAACAACGCTGGCAAAATTCATAGCCGTTGACTTGTGATAAGTGCTTTTGTTAAGAATTGCATGTCTTTGTTTATAAAGCCATTCGGCGGAAGTGACCTCAGACAAATTTTAAGATTCGGATAACCAACACTGTATATAATGTAGCGTTTTTAAAACAAATATAAAATATAAGTTTTTGGTAAATTTTCACTTGGTTTCCTTTAAAATGACTTCATAGTTTTTTGGGTGTGCTGAAAACGAATATCGCATTTAAATTTTCAGCAAATAAGTAGTTTTACGGATATTAAGCAATTCCTTATGTTCAAGGTTTCCAGTTATTAAGTAATTCCTTATGTTAAAAGTGGTGCCCATTGTTGTATGCGCAAGCGCTCATATTTTTGCCATAATTAATGTACTCACTATTCCATAGCTAGCCATAACATATACTGACCACGGGTAGTCTAGTATATATATATATATATATATATATATATATATATATATATATATATATATATACAGTAGCGTCCAAAACTAAAGGAGAAAATTTTAAAACCTAATATTATATTTGTTATAATTCTTTTTTCATCCTTTGCAAATGATTCAAATTTTAGTATGCTATTATGGATGATAACGACTACCAGTTGTCAAAATTTCAGTTTTTCACAGGTGTTATTTCTAACAAATATTAGGTTTTAAAATTTTGTCCCTTAGTTTTAGATGCTACTATGTATATATATATATATATACACACACACACACACACACACACACACACACACACAGCATAATCATAATTAGAGTGGCACTGTGCCTTGTTTGAGGCGAAAATGGAATTTTAAAAAAAATACTGAAGTTAAGCACTATTGAACCTGGCCAGTAGCAGATGGGTAGCCATTTGGCAATAGCAGATGTTATATGTAGAAGGATGTTGACACTTCCAGCAGCCCCTGCATTCCACTTGGCCTCCAGCTAACTTGAGCCTGTCCTGCCGGTGGATCAGGCTAGTTGGGGTGAGATATTGCTGCTAGCTCTGCACAAATCAGCTTCACTTTTAACAAATTCTCAGTGTGTGTCATCCATTATCCCTATGATAATAGTTGATATTGGGAATGACTGAAAAACCGACCTCCCTAATGAAACCTGGTCCAATTGAACCCCAAAGAATGAATAATTATTCTTAAATTTTAGATATTAATAATCTAGAGCAAAAATATCAATTAAACATCAAAAGAATAAAACATCAAATAAATAAAACATCAGGTAAATAAAATATCAAACAAAATAAAAAATAAAATAAAATATCAAACAAAATAAAAAATAAAATAAAATATCAAACAAAATAAAAAATAAAATAAAATATCAAACAAAATAAAAAATAAAATAAAATATCAAACAAAATAAAAAATAAAATAAAATATCAAACAAAATAAAAAATAAAATAAAATATCAAACAAAATAAAAAATAAAATAAAATATCAAACAAAATAAAAAATAAAATAAAATATCAAACAAAATAAAAAATAAAATATCAAACAAAATAAAAAATAAAATAAAATATCAAACAAAATAAAAAATAAAATAAAATATCAAACAAAATAAAAAATAAAATAAAATATCAAACAAAATAAAAAATAAAATAAAATATCAAACAAAATAAAAAATAAAATAAAATATCAAACAAAATAAAAAATAAAATAAAATATCAAACAAAATAAAAAATAAAATAAAATATCAAACAAAATAAAAAATAAAATAAAATATCAAACAAAATAAAAAATAAAATAAAATATCAAATATGAAATTAATAAAATATGAAATAAATAAAATAAAATATAAAATAAGTAAAATAAAATATAAAAAAATAAATTAAAATTTTAAATAAATAAAATAAAATTTAAAATAAATAAAATATCAAATAAAATAAAATATCAAATATATTAAATATCAAATTAATAAAATATAAAATAAATAAAATAAAATATAAAAAATAAATTAAAATTTTAAATAAATAAAATAAAATTTAAAATAAATAAAATATCAAATAAAATAAAATATCAAATATATTAAATATCAAATTAATAAAATATAAAATAAATAAAATAAAATTTAAAATAAATAAAATATCAAATAAAATATAATATCAAATAAAAAATAAAATAAAGAAATCAAGTTAACAAAATATCAAATAATTCAAATATCAAAGAAATAAAATATCAAGTGAAATATCAAGTAAATAAAATATCAAATAAAATTCACTGATTATTGTAATCAATTATTGATTGTCCGTATTTTATTGGCATATTTGAAGAATTTATTTTCAAGATATTTTTGGCGTGTCTTTTTCTAGACCATGATCCACAGTTTGCATCTTATGAAGGCAATGCTTTAAAAGCTTTGACATTATTGCTCTGACCTTGTACCTGCCATGGACA
Source organism: Euprymna scolopes (assembly GCF_053919585.1). Classification (NCBI taxonomy): domain Eukaryota; kingdom Metazoa; phylum Mollusca; class Cephalopoda; order Sepiida; family Sepiolidae; genus Euprymna; species Euprymna scolopes. Next base: position 9,700,734 of record NC_136517.1, read on the forward strand.
GATATCTCGGCTTAAAGAAAGGCAGATAATATCTGTGAACATGTGCAATCATTTATACATGCATTAAGAACTCATTATGACGATACTTACAATAGAAAGACTATATATAAATAGTCTCTCTTTCTCTCCTACTCTCTACCTTCCCTTACCCTGTCTTCCCCTACGTCACTTCTTCCTCTTTACTTCCCTCCTTCAATTTCTCTTTCTTTCATCTTTTTCCTTTATCTTCATATCTCTTTCCCCTCTCTCTATTTCTTTCTCTTTTCATATCTTTATCTCAGATCTTCCTCCGTCCATCTCTCTTTATTTCTTCCCTTACCTCCCCCTTCCTCTCTGTCTCTGTCATCCCTTCCTTCCTCTGCTATTTCTTTGGAAATTCCCTGTGCACCAATGTCCGTGAATTGCTCCCATTTCCTTTGTGCTTACCCTTTGCAGGATAATCATGGCCATCTTTAATTAGATTTCTTGGCTGAGCTGATGTCACTTGAACGAATGCCAGCAAAATCTTTGGACGTCAACCAATGAATAACTGTTTGTCTTGATCACTTTAATACATCCATAGTCTGCGCACTCTACACTCGTCCTTTTTACCTTTCGCAGTGGACGTGCCAACTTTATTGGCCAGTGCTGAACATGAAATGGATAAAAAAAAAAATGAGCACATGAGAATAATAATGTTAATAATATTAGGTTGGTGCAAAAATGTCGTTTTTTTTTTATGTATATATATATTTGATAAAAAAAATATTATTTTTGCGGCCACATAATAATAATATAATAATGATTTTAATAATAATGTAATAATAATAATAATAAAATATAAAATGTAATAATATAATGATATAATTATAATATAATGATATAATTATAATATAATAATATAATTATAATATAATTACAATAATAATAATATAATAATAATAATTATAATAATAATATGCCATACCAAATATATGAGAAGGGTCAAGGAGGATGGAAAGGCAGAGAAGAGAAAGCACTAGTCAGACCTCTGCTGGATGAGTGCAAGGAGGACTGGGACCTTGGGTAGTCTTTTTGCCACCCAAATTCCAGTGAAGATCAATGGTCGCTGCCAACGAGAAATCAATGGTAAGCGGCTGTTACGATAATGCAAGTTCATCTGCAATAGTTATCGAAAGAGGTGGAGAGTACTGGAAATTTGGGGAGACTTGTTGTCACTCAAACTCCAGAGAATACCAAAAGTTGTTCTCAAAGAGAAATCTTTGATGATAGCCTGTGTGTGTGATGATGATGATGATGATAATAATAATAATAATAATCATCATCATCAGCAGCAGCATCACTTTTGAAAATGTTATCGCTTCACCAGATCAAAAAATTTATTTTTTGAGGAATTTAAATAACAGGAATAGTTTCTTGCAATTGACATACAGAATGTTGTCAAGAACAAATTCAATTTTAGAAAGATTCGAGTTGGTAGGCTCAGTCTTTTTTTTTTTTTTTTTTTTTTACATAGGCATCACCACTTATCAAGGCCAAGAGGCCATTCGAGGATAAGGGTTTAAGAGTGTACAGTATTAGAACGATTCCATGGGGTTGGGTCCGACTAGATCTGAAAACGACTGAAAATAAAATCCGCATCAAGTCCGCTTGAAACCAAATAACAACGTAATATTAGGAAAATAAACAAAAATTTTACTTATTTGAAATTTATCACAAATATATTTCAGAGGTATACTCCATCTTCAGTGTGTTTTGTGTGTTTCTTTTTTTCCTTTTCTTTCTCTTTGCCATGTTGTAAATTTGGAGAAAGAAGTCTGTATAGAGCCGCGCGTTGTATCTGGCGGTTGTATTTTGAAATGTTTGAACTGTGCGCAGGTAACGCGAGAATAACGTCAAGAAAAGGAAAAAAAAAAAAAAAGAAACAAAGAACACACTGAAGATGGAGTATACCTCCGAAATATATTTGTGATAAATTTCAAACAAGTAAAATATTTGTTTATTTTCCTTATATTACGTTGTTATTTGGTTTCAAGCGCACTTGATGCGGATTTTATTTTCTTCAAATTAAAACAAGTTTTTATTGAACTCTCATTCTTGAGGTTATCTTAAAATAATTGGGAGTGGGGGTGTATCAGACTCGGTCTCAGACATCTTCATTAAAAGAAAACACAATTTTCACTAGAAAATATTTTTTTAGCGTGTTTGTACATCCTCGTAGTCTTGTAAAAGGCTTCACTTTTAAATAGCTTCATCACTAAATTCATGGATTGAATGATTGGATTCTGTGCTGCCTAGGGCATCAAAATCTAATTGAGGGATGCTGCTGTCCAAAACTCTAAAATGTTTTCTTTTCACTAAAAAAAAAAAAATGCTAAATCTTCTGATATCACCACCACGGTGTTCTACACAAGTCATTACACAGGACAGAAGCATGACTCGAGACATATTGACAAATGTTAGATTTTCAGAGATCTTAACAGGAAATTATATCAATTGTATTTGAAATTACATTGAATAGCATCCTAGCTATACCTGAGGAAAATAATGTGTGTTGAAAGATAAATAAAAATATGTATCTTTTTTGCCAGACATAAAAAAAACACACAATAGCAGAAACATGGAATCGCTACTGACAGCTGCACAAAACAATGCAATTAGTACAAACTACACATAAGTTAAGATAGGCAAAAACCAAGAAAACGATAAATGTAGACTCTGTGGACAAAGAGACAAAAGAGTAAACCACATCTTAAGTGAATGCTGTAAAGTATTACCAAAAGGAATATAAAAGCATGAATAACTGCATCGGAAAGGTAGTCCGCTGGGAACTATGCAAATTAAGTCAACTCTGTTTGAAAATGTATAGAATAACATTCTGACCCATACTTGTGGATGAGATGTGTGGGAAGATTTTAAAAAAAAAAATGAAAGTACATTTTTTTTTGTGAAGACTAATAAATATTAAACAAAATGATAATGAAGAATGTTTGGTAAAAAAAGAAATATGATCTGCATAGCTATTTTCATTCATTTTTTTTTTTTTTTTAAACACATTTTTTTTTTTTTTTTCAATCATTCTTCTCAACTGCACCTGTGGTATAGAACAACCTTGATCACTACAGTATTTAACAATAACCTATTATGCACATTAGAACGAAACTAGTTATTGTTTGGGGGGGGGGGGAGGCCTCCCAAGTGGAATAGCATATGAGATCCTCACTTTATCTAAGTCCAGCACTAAAAGTGTTTTATTTTAAATGTCCCAAGTCTTTTTACAAAAGACTGTCGTACTTAAGTTTGGAATAGAATTTCCATTGGTCTGTCATACTTAAGTTTGAAATAGAATTTTCATCAATTTATCATGATGCTATTTTAAATAGGATTTATATTGGTCCACCATGTTTAAGCTTAAAATAGTATTTTAATTGGTGTGTCATGCTTAAAAATGGATGCATTTTAAAAATGAAGCCGTACTTATTATTCAGACAAACAACTTCTTTTTTTTTTTTTAACCAAGTATAGATTCTTGTGTATGTTACATTATATACAAATAGGAATTGGTATTAAAGCTTTTGGAAGCATTAAGAATTTAAAAACATTCAACAAACAGATAAAATTGTTTTTAGAACACATTAAAAATGTAAAATGTTTTATTAAAAAAAGAACAGAAGAAAAATATGATTGAATTTCTTTCTTTGTTTTATTTTTCCTTTTTTTTAAGTTGAAATATTTCCGATATATTTCGAACAGTAACAAATCCATCTTCAAATAGTGAAAGAGTTCTATTGCTTGTTTATTTTTCCTTACAAGTAAAATCTTTGTGTTGTTAAGTACAAGGTAGAGAAGGCAGATTTTTTCTGTATCGGATTCACTCCTAAACTGATCCTTATAAATTTTGGAGGATGGCTACTAAGTGTTAGGGTGAGTAATGTGATATATTTAGTTTTACAGGAAGGGGGTAAAAAAATGGGTGGAAGCCTTCATGAAATTTCAGATTACACCGACTTTTGATAAATTTAAACAATGCATAAAAAGACATCAATTAATAAATATTCCACAAATTTCATTTTCTTTTGAATATTTTAAAAGGTTTTTTTTTTTTTTTTTTAGATGGCATAATATGGGCACAATCTCCCTTTTTAAAATCTAAAATATTTCAGATTTACATTGAATTTGATCCATAAGTAAAATTTTCTTTATTTCAGTTTCTGCTTGAGTCCTCCTCAAATTTTTAAACTTTTTTGAGAATGAAAATCATGTAATGAATTTTAATTAAAATCGGATTAAGGATTCTAGGCATATTGTTTAGTATCATTATATCTTGATTTTAATCTTTGTGACGAGACATAAAATCGATGCAAAACTATTCTGTTTGGGGAATTAATTTCACCTATCCTGAGACAGGTATCTTTCTTATAATTTTTTTTTTTTTTGTACTTGGGAGTCACAACTTATGAAGGCCCGAAGGCCACTCGAGAATAAGGGCTAATGAATGCAAGGTAGTAGTGTAGTAATCGTTAATGGTGTAAATTGAGTAGAATTTGATTATTTGTAGGGACGGCTCAACAAGAATTTGTTTACATTGGACTTGAAGGCTACCATGTTGTGAAAATCTATTAAAACAGCTGCAGTCTTGCAAAGCTGCAATACGTGAAATATCCTTGATTAGTCAGCAAAACAAATCATCTGCATATTTAGGTGCAGCGCACTTCAGTGTCTCGTTGTGCATCTACAACTGCATATTTGAAATAACCACCATCTCCTTTCCATCACAGATACGACGATGCTTCGATTGGCATTGGAGGCAGTGAGCAATTCATTGTTCATATCAGCCCCACTCCAATGCAATCATATCAGTCAATCCTTTCTTTCGTTATTTCAGTCGAAAGTGTTCGACTGAACTTCAATCTCCGATTTTTTATTTTAAGACATTCACAGCAAGAACTCTTCTTCCTATCACAATTGAAAATATTTTTTCTTTATGCCTAACATTAAATGGAATTTTGAAGTTTTTTTCCAAGAAATTTCCATACATTGAACACATTACCAAGGGACTGCTTTCCTGTAGACAGCATGCTCCTTTTCAACTTTAATGTCAATAAATACTTGTCACAAATCGATTTCATAAGTAATCAAATTTCTTCATTCCATTCACTTTTTTCAATCCTCTTGTAATATTCTTTATCAGTCAACTCAGTAACCCTTATCCTCAAGTCGCTTTTGACCTTGATAAATGGTGAATCATTAATAATAAAAAATAAAATACCAAGAACTTGTTTACATTGGACGTGAAGGCTATATGGCCTCTCTGATAAAATTGTCTCTGAGATGGGTATATTTGCTGATGACACCATGCTCTATTACAGGCACGAGGGGAAAACGAATGAACACATATCTAAGGAAATGGCAGAAACCCTAGAGGAAGACCTCCAATCTGTTGTGGAATGGGGACAAAAATGGATGGTCACATTTAATGCTGCCAAGACTAAGTTTGTTTTCTTCAATAATTACTAGAGACCTTCTCAACCACTAATAGCCATGGCTAACGATACATTACCTGGAAGTACTTGGTTCAAACTCCTCAGCCTAACATTCACAGGGAACAGGAGTTGGAGCAGATACATTGAGAGCATTGCCAAGGCTGCTGTGAGGAAGGTGGGCTCTCTCTACCGTGCTAGAAAGTTACTCACACCTGAAAGTATCTTGGACCTCTACAGGGCCACCATTTACCCATGTATGGAGTATTGGTGTCACATTTGGGCTGATGGATCTGCTACTAGTCTCTCACTTCTGGACAGGGTTCAAGAGAGTCGCCAACCTGATAGGTCCTAAATTGTCATCCAAGCTTCAACCTCTTTCCCATCTGCTTGTTTTACACGTATTTTAATAATAAATGCTTTGACGAACTACAAGCCCTTGAACCCCCTGGACGTAAATACTTCTGACAAACCCGACAATCAGCAAAATCCCACCCCTACACATAGAAATGCTTAGATGTAAGAAAACTTTCTACTCTAATAGTTTCTTCCCCAGAATTGCTAGACTCGGGAACTCCCTTCCGGGGTCCTGTTTTCTCAACTGTACTGACACGCAGAAGTTCAAGTGTAATGTGAACAGGCATCTTGCTGCTCAACTCCCTACATAGTATCCCTGCAACTTATCTCCCTACATCAAAGTCGCACTGTGCCTAGTTTGAGGTGAAAATGGAATTAGATATATATATATATATATATATATATATATATATACACATATACAAGATGTAGAACATTTGTGTTTCTCTAGAGCTTGTACATTATACATTTATTTTCCATTTTATATTAATAGATTCATAAAAAAAATCTATATGTCAATATTTCAATAAAATGTAATTTGATCTATGGATTTTATATTTATTTTCGATTATTTAAAAAAAATTCTCTTCAACTGATGCATATAATAAAACTAAACGAAACGTGAAATTAAAAATTTGGGTGCTTCTTCATTATAATAACGAAATTCTAAAATCAAAGAATTGAATTTCAAGTAAAACCAATGTATCTACTTAATTGTCATGTCGCAGTAATGAACATATCCAAAAATTATGAAAAACGGTAAGGTAGAAAATGAATTATTAATGAAAATAGTTTTCAAAAGAAATTATTGAAAATTGAGTTTTTCTAAAAAAAAAAAAAAACTAAACAAAAGAGTTTATGAAAGGTAATTATTTTCTGAAATTCTGGAAAATCTTAAGCCAATTTAGCAAAACTCACAATTTTGGCTAATTTTCTTTGAAAAGTATTTTCATTAATAAATAAGTTTTTACATAATTTTTTTTTGCATAATTTTTGGATATGTTCATTAGTGCAATATGACAATTTTTATTAAAAAAAATTTTTTTTATTACATTTTCACCCCAAACAAGGCACATTGCCACGTTGATGTAGGGGGCTACTGTCAGGGGCAGCAACTACTGGGGCACTATGTAGGGATTTGGGCAGCAGGATGTCGGTTCACGTTACACTTGAACTTCTGCATGTCAGTACAGTTGGGAAAGCAGGAACCTGGAATGGAATTCCAGAGTCTAGCGGTACTGGGGAAGAAACTACTGGAGTAAACGGCTCTCTTGCATCTAGGGATCTCTACTGTGAAGGGATGGGATTTAACTGCTTATCGGGGGTATTTACGTCGTGGGGGCACAAGTGTCTGCAGTTCGTCAGAGCCTTCATCATTAAGTAATTAAGTAAATACCATTGTTTTACATGAAATTTAATATTTTGATTTTCGAATTTCCTTCTAACAGTGAAGAAGTACTGCTATTTTTATTAATTTTTTTTTCATATGGAATTTTAAATCAAATTTTTATTTTTTTATTTTTTTTTCATATGGAATTCTAAATCAAATTTTTATTTTTATTTTTTTATTTAAAATTTTTTTTTTTTTTTCTACAGGCAAAAACATTTAACGAATACACCGAGCAAAAACGATTCTTTAACGAAAAAAACCAACAAAATTATTTTGGAGAGTTCTGATTGTCGATTTGTTTTTCGAAAACGAGTCTATCGTCATGTGCATGATATTCCAAAGGACCCAGTAGAGTACCATTTACTTTTTGCAGAAGCTGTACATAAAGTTGTTAAGGTAGGTAACATCTTTTTCTTTTCCAGGAAATGTTGAAGCTTTAGTGAATAAGGATATCCGATTACAAGTGCATTCGAAAGGATGATGGTACGTAAGCAAGAGATAAACAGGACAAGAGGGATTCTTAAAAATCTTATTATGAAAAATTGTGGAATACTAAGTTTTCATGGGCCGAGAAAATCTTGATTTAAAATGAGTTTTTGTATGCCAAATTGATGATTGAACACGGTTATATTTCTTCTCATTTTTGCATTAAATATTAATCCCTATTAGTCTTTAATTGTGCATCGAATGGATACCATAATACTTAGTTTGCTGCACCATATCATAGCAAAGGTCCATACAAAATTTCAAACAGATCAACTTAGTGGTTTCCGAGAAAATTTGAGAGTAAATGTGGTATTGTGATGACTAATCCCTATTAATCTCTTACTTTGCATCAAACTGATACCATAATACTTAGTTCGCTGCACCTTATCAAAGGTCCATCCAAAATTTAAATATGTCAGCCCAATAATTTCAAAAGAACATCTGATTCTGTGTTAAGAATTGCGAAAGAAATGGTACAGGAAGCAGTAAGATAAAGAAAAGTAAAACTGCAGAAATGTTAAAGCTTGCTGGTGAATCCGACCATAAAAGAAAAAATTGATCTAAAAGATTGGGTAATTACAGAGGTTTAAACTTGATAAATCAGGCACCGGAAGCGCTCGAGAGGATAACTGAGCAGCAAATAAGAATTCATAGATGAAATGCAGATTGGTTTTCTACCTCAGCAAATTACCATTGATGCTATTTTTATCCTTAGACAAATGCAAGAGAAATATCTTGGTAAGAAGAATAACCTGTATTTTGCCTTTATAGATTTGGAGAAAGTTTTGACAGGCTGCCAAGAGAGATTGTCTGGTGTGTATAAATTCATGAAGGTTGTTCAAGCAACGTACAAAAATGCTCAAAGTTATGTTAAAATTAGCAGCACAATTCGTGCCACATTTATACATGCGTTAACACGCGGCCATTTGGGACCCAACACGTTGTAGCAGAGTATGTCACAAGGAACAGAAAACAAGTAATAACTCAACTCACTGTTTCGTATTGTAACAACAACATTTATTTCTGGGTATTTTCCCGAATAAAACGTGATCAGAATGAGGAAATAGATGTTGCTGTACAACAAAAAAAAAAATGCAAGTTGAAGTTCTTTTCAATTATTTGTCTACATTGCAACTGAGGCTACAACATGTCGGGTAACATTTCCTTAGTTGGCTTGGGTAGGCAGAGGAAAACATAGTTGGAAATGATAAGGATGAATTTGAAAGGGAGATAAAGGTCTGGTCAGAAATAAATTAGTTTTGGAAGTTATGAAAAGTCTCCAGAAAGAATACACGATTAAACCTAGAACTCCAACTTTCAACGTAAACCCCCACTACCATGTCTCCTTTTCCAACATCAGGGGTCTATGTTCTAACCTTCCAGAAATTGAAATCCAATTACAGAGGAGAACAAACCTGACCTATTCTCCCTAAGCGAAACTAGCATTGAACTGACTATTTCCCTAGATAAATTTGTAATTAAAGGAGATTCTAATTTAACATCCAAATCTGACCCCCAAGATCGACATGGGTATGGAATGTGTGCCTACATTAGAGATGGCTTTCCATGTGATAGGGATATCTCCTGAGAACACTCTAAATTGCTCTATATGTGCTTTTGGGTTGCACTTGCTCACACCACTGCGTTTATATTTGCCCTCTATCACCCCCACCCCCTCCTTTAAGAGCATATCTAAGAAAATGGACCACATTCTGTCTGCTCATCCTTCGGCTAACATTCACGTCTGTGGAGACTTCAATGTTTACAATGTGGAATGGTTAGCCCACTCAAACGAGACAGATGATGAGGAGAGGTTCTGTCATGATTTCTCCATTGCTTATAACCGAACTCAGATTGTTCCTGAACCCACCCGTGTGCCCGACAGTGATGGTCAGTATGCAAGTCTCCTAGACCTTTTTCTCACAATTTGCCCTGAGCTATGTTCATCTTCCAATCTGTCCCCACTGGGATCTTCCAACCACTCAGTTGTCTCCATTAAAATAAAAACAAAATGTAATAAGCCCTTCGACATACCTCTCCATCGTACAGTATATCGATACTCTATGGGTGACTGGGATAGCTTTCATATATTTATATCAGATCTACCTCTGCGCTCCATGTTTAAAAAGGATGTGTCCTCTATAGTATCAGACCTGATGGAATAATTAATTGTAGGTATAGACCACTTCATACCCTCAAAAAACCTAAGCAAAAACCTAACAGCCAGCTGTGGTTCTCTCCAGAATGTGCTGCTGCCATTGCACACAGAAATCACTATTTCCATTGCTTCCAACATAATAGATGTACTGAGACTAAAGCTACCTTCAGGACTGCCAGCAATCACTGTAAATAAGTAATAAAGAACACAAGAGAGTTGTATGCTCAGTCCGTCAAGACCAAAGTAGCTGAGCAGCAGCTTGGTTCCCACCAATTTTGGCAAATAACAAACCGGGTCCTGAACAGAAGTGTGTGCCCTATCCCAACTATTATCAATGGACCTGAGGTAATCTCGTCAGCATCAGACAAAGCCAAACTCTTTGCCAAAAACTTTGCAGCTAATTCTACCATATGTGATTAAAGTCACCAACTTCCCGTATTTCCTTCCGTGTCTGAAAACATGCTATGCAACATATAAATATCTGTGCATGATGTTGCAAAGCTAATCAAAAATCTTGATTCCAGTAAAGTAACTAGCCCTGATGGCATTCCTATTACAGTGCTCAAAAAGCTTCAACCAGAACTAACTCCCATTCTTACAAAACTGTTTAAGCATTTTCTTAAGAAGAATTGCTTCCCAACACCCTGGCAAACCTCATTAGTATGTCCTATATTTAAAAATTCAGGTGATCACTCATCTCCCTCTCAATACAGATCAATTAGTCTCCTGTGCATCATGAGTAAGTTCTTGGAATCTGTTAAATAGAGTTGTAGTCAACCACCTCAGCAAAAATAACCTTTTCAGTGGCATGCAATATGGTTTCTTTTCTGCTAGATCTACAGCAGATGTGCTAACAGTTATATCTCATAGGATTAGCAAATCTCTCGACAGAAGTTCCGTTATATTAAAGGCCTTTGATAAGGTGTGACATAAAAGGCTACTCGCAAAATCTCCAGCTGCAGTATAGCTGGAAATGTCTTTTCAATGATAAATCATTTCTCTCTGAATCTACATAAGAGTAGTGGTTGATTTCAAGTTCACAGTATTAATGCTGGAGTCCCTCAGGGGTCCATTCTGGGCCCAGCTTTCTTCCTGATCTACATAAATGATCTCCCAAATCACATCCTAAAATCATTCGTATACATTTATGCTGACAACACTAGTATCTATGGCAACACTTCAAATGTTGTAAACAATCAAGTTCTCTCTCATTCTCTCTCCTTTGATTTTGATCGTGTGGTACAATGGAGAAAGAGGTGGCTGGTTAATTTTAATACATCTAAAACTAAGCTTCTATCTTTCCATCATCATGCTCTGATCCCCTATCTGGCATCAATTCAAATGAATGCCTTTCGTCTTAGGGAGGCTCCATGTTTTGACAAGCTTCTATGTTTGACCTTTAATCCAGATCTGAGATGGAACACATACATCAAATCCATTGCCAAGACTGCTGAAAAAATGGTGGGATCATTCTACTGCTCCAGTAGATATCTCACTGCTGATGCAATTCTCTACCTGTATAAGAGCCAAATACATCCAACGATAGAGTACTGTTGCCACCTTTGGTCAGGAGCTGCTAGAAACAGCTTATTCTACCTTGACAGTATTCAAAATAGACTTTGTAGCCTGGTGGAAGATGCCCTTTTCTCTTCCCTGCAACCTCTATCTCACAGAAGAGATGTTGCGAGCCTGTCTCTGCTTTATCGTTATTTTCATGGCAAGTGCTTGTCTGAGCTCCAATCTATGCCCCCCCCCTCGCCAAGCTTTCACAAAAAACGCTCGTCTAGCCAAAACCACTATCAATAATTTTCCCCACTCTTTATCTGTGCCTTCACCTAAGTGTAGATTCCATGAACAAAGCTTCTTTCTTAGAACTGCACGCCTGTGGAACTCTGTTCTATTTTCCTGCTTTCCAACTGACTACAATATGGTTATCTTCAAGTCCAACATCAATTCTCGATGAACTGTCCCCTTAAGAAATCCAATTTACTAAATTTCCACTAGTAACAATTACTACAACATGTTCCCTTTGACCACTATACATTCATTAAACCTTATCCTTGAGTAACCTCCAGGCCTTGATAAGTGATGATTCCTTTGTAAAAAAAAAAAAAAAAATTAAATTTCTGAAAAGTGCAACACATGTCAATCAGATGTAAAACAAATGATAAAGTAGTAGTAGTAGTCATGTAAATGTCACACATTCTGACGCAAGCCACCAGGTTAAGCTAACCTCACCTGATTTACAGGTATTTAGAGAAGCTGAAATTTTACCTGGTCATTCAAGTAGACAGTTATTTTGTTTAATCCACTAATAACACAAATTCAACGTATCTGTCTTTAGATGAAAACAAAACCCAAACTCCAATTTTAGTGTACTCCAATGAATTTTTTTTTTTTTGTGTGTTGAGATATTCGTATTAAAAACCTTTTTTTTTTTTTCCTATTTATTTAAAAAGAAAATACAACATTGTTATATATGTATCGTGGAATTGCATTCACTAGGAAAAGATCTAGCTAATTTGCATATTCTTTTAAACATTCATTTTAATTAATTCCTTATTAGATTTTTCGGTTTTCTTACGGGATGATCATCTTTAGTTAACTATTACGTATAATTATATTCATGCAGATATTCTACATGATTTATACTTGTGTAATATTTGCGTAAAAAGGTTATAGTAAACAAAAACCTCTTTCTATATATATATTTATGCATGTGTATATATATCTATTTTTTTAAAATTTGCCTACCAAACTCCTCTCTCAGATTTTGGTCTACAGACATGAAGCTTCATATATAGGATATTCAGACCTATGCAAAACTTTATATTTAGGTTTAAATAGTCTTAGATTTTGCACTTTTTCCATTGCACCTGTTCATGTAAACTAAATCTTTTCATGAATTTCTCTTCCCTTTTTTTTTTCTTTTTTTTTTTTTTAAATTCAGCTGGATGAATTCTTAGTCTCTGAAAAAGTGGCACTCCAGCTGGCCGGATTACAGGCACAAGTTATTTGGGGGGATTACCAAGATAACAAAGACTTCAGGTAAGTACTCGATCGTTTCAGGAATAACCGATGACTACTAAAGATGAGAACTATTTTTAACAAGTATTTACTCAGATATACCTAAGTATGTACGTTTCATAAGTTTGGCAAGTAATCAAAGATTGGATAACCTCATGTAAAACTGGCGTTGCCCGGGAGTATGCTTACTTGCAATTTGTATTGCATTATCCTGTTTTATTTTTGCTTTTATTTTTGTTCTAAAAAAAAGGGAAGTATTTGCATTATTTTTGATTCATCGGACTACTGTTCTCATCTTGAGTGTTATTTTCACAACGTTTCAACCGATGTAACCTTCGACCTTCTTCAGGTGGAATTTGTAGTAGTGGATAAAGTACTGTGTTAAATTCACTTGTAAAGTTACACTCTTTTGGAGGTTGAAGGTTCAAACCTCAGTGCGGGTGACACTAAAAATGCAATTGCGAATTACTTAGGACTTTCACTCAGTCATGGCTGAGGGAACGAGAACATGCTACCCCTGTGGATTAAATAAAGGGTTCCGTTTGAAATTCGGTGCAGATTCACAAGTCCAACAAGATACACCTGAAAAAGGTTGGAGGTTACATCAACCTAAACATTGTGAAAAATAACACTCAAGATGAGTGCAGTAGTTCAAAGAATCCAACAAATTAGCAACGACCCATGGCATGATGGATAAACTACTTGGTAAAATTCAGTTGTAAGTTACACTCTTTTGGAGGTTGAAGGTTCAATCCTCAGTGTGAGCAAGACTCAAAATACAATTGCAAATTGCTTAGGACTTCTACACACTCATGGCTGATGAAACAATATAATGCTACCCCTGTGGATTAAATAAAGGGTTTCATTCAACAAGATATACCTGAAGAAGGTCGGAGGTTACATAAACCGAAACATTGTGAAATAACACTAAAGATGAGAACAGTAGTCCGAAGAATGCAAATAATTTGAATGATTTTTAAATAGTATTTACTTAAATACACATGAAGTATGTATGCTTCATAGATTTGGCAAGTCATTCTTCCTTTCCTGGTCAGATAGCAGTCCTTTGTTTTCAGGTCTAATCTGCTGTTGTGTGGCAGTAATTCTCTCTAAGACCCACGGTCATCCAGCTCGGGTTTCAAAGGGGTAGGAGGTGGAGACATCACGTATTTGTCAAGCTTACCTTTCGAATTTCCATGCGTTCCCCCCCCTTTCTTTTCCTCCTCATTTTTCCTTCAATCTTGATGCAGATATATGCATCTCATTCTGTCATGTCACGCTCACGACTTAAATGCTGATGCAATGTTAACTCGGCATGTGAGTCGTCAATATGCGTACATGTTTAAATGACGAAACATACGACTTGAAATGCTGAGCAAACTCCCCATTATTTTGAATCCACTCGAAACTAGCAATTATTGCTGATATTTAATCCTCTAGATAATAATAAATATTCATATAATAATATTTATTATAATTACATAATTATTATTATTATATAATTATCTATCTATTATATCTATAAAAGTGAAAGTGTCTGTCTATATGTGTGTGTGTCTGTGTACATTTCCCTACGTAATAACTTTGTCAATTTTTAGTCTACACACTCGAAATTTGATATACTGGGTACTGAGATTTGGGAAAATCTTTGTGATCGGTTTTCGGCCAGAAATTTGGCTGTTAAGGGGTCAAAGTTCAACGATTTGACTTTTGAGAACTCTACCAAACTCCTCCGACAATTTTTGGGCCAAACACTTAAAATTTTAGATGTAGGTTCCTTGGACATGGATCTAACTTAATAACTTGATTTGAGCCCAAAACACTAAATGTTAAGGGGTCATAATAGAGGTCAAAGTTAAAAAAAATTTGACCTCTGCGGTTTCTACCAAATTACTCAGACAATTTCTAGTCTAAACATTTGAAATTTTACATAAAGGGTATTCAGAGATAGGGCAAGCTTTTTCATTAGTTTGGGTCGAAAATTTTCAGTTACTAATATATAAATGTATGTATGTATGTATGTTTGCAAGTGTGCCTAAAACTTTGGACAAAGGTGACGGATTTTATCAAGATCAGTATCGTTTTGAAGTTTGACCTTTCATATGACAAATATTGAAAAATTGGCTAAAAACATTAATATCTTCACCTTCAACTAGGCACTTTTCTACGGAGGCGGGGCGCTTTTTTCGCCAATATTTTTAAAAGTTATCCTCTATTTTCGATTATCTAGACTTAATTTAAACATGAGTCACTCCCCCCCCCCCCGTTCTTTTCCTCCTTTGCAGTACGGGTTTGAGCCTGCCTTCCTACTACCACTTTTTGTTTTGCTCAACATACACATCCAAACACCCAAGCAACACCGGGCTGAAATGCTAGTATATATATATATATATATATATATATATATATATATATAAATGAACATGTCTGTGTGTCTGTCTGTGTGTGTATATTTCCCTATGCAATAGCTGTCAATTTTAAGTCTACACACTCGAAATTTGATATACAGGGTACTGAGATTTGGGAAAATCTATGTGATTGGTTTTTGGTCAGAAATTTGGCTATTAAGGGGTCAAAGTTCAATGATTTCACCTTTGAGAACTCTATCAAACTCCACCGACAATTTTGGGTCTAAACACTTTAAATTTTAGATATAGGTTCCTTGGACATGGAGCTAACTTAATAACTTGATTTGAGCCCTAAACAATAAATGTTAAGGGGTCATAATAGGGGTCATGGTTAAAAAAACTGACCGCTTTTTTTTTTTTTTTTTTTTTTTTTGCTCAACATACACCTCCAAACACCCGGGCAACGCTGGGCTGAAATGCTAGTATATATATATTTATATTATAGGAAAAAATAAAATTTTATAAAAAAGTCTTATATATATATATATATATATATATATGTAAACATGTTACCTTGACCAGAGAGTGTTGCCATATTTACCCACTTTATTTTCTGTTCTGAAGGTTAATCTGTATACGCTGTAAGCTTCTCGCTATACTTATGACAAATTGTACATTTTACGCTTAATCTGTTATTATGCCATTTGTAAGTGAAGGATTATTATTGGGGGTCCTAATTAAGCAGATTAGCTTTACAATTCCCGGCTAATGTCTCCCCTTCCAGCTACAAGACCATTGGTTAAATAATTGAATCGAATACTATGAAGTCTACTATTATATTTCTTTCAATGACAAAATCAAGTTAGAAACTCATTGTTCACTTAACAAGATTGAAAGGGTGGAACGATAAAATTGTCACCTTAGAAAAGACAACATGATTCCATTTCCGTTTCATGACGGTATTCTTTTTTGTTGCAGACCATCTACTAGTTGTCCAGTTGTGTATAAATCCCAAGAGCAATAGGAGCTTTCTGTTATGTCTGAAAGTTTTCGGCAACAGTTTTTGGTGTGGTTTCAAGTGAGAGCAACATCATGCCACCTCACATCTTCTAAGTCAACACCAAAGTGTGGTTGGATGTGCTGAAGAGTGTGGTGCTCCCCTGGTGCAATCAGGTGGCCACTGGCAGACTCTGGATGTGGCAGCAGGACTCGGCGACGGCCATAAATCTAAAGAGACCCAGACTTGGCTTCAGATTTTGTACTCTTCTCTTACTGCCCTCCTCCCTCCTCCGATCTGAACCCGCTGGACTACTTTGTTTGGTCATATGTCGAGAACATCACCAACATGACCTCCCACAACACCAAAGCAAGCCTTGCTATACTCTGGAATCTGCATGGAATTTTGAATGGAATTCTTTTATTTAATCCATGCTTTTATTTCGTCAGCCATGACTGGGTATAAGTTCTAAGTAATTCACAAGTGTATTTTTAGTGCCGCCCTCACTGAGGATTGAACCTTCAACCATCAGAAGAATGTAAGTAACAACTGAATTTTACCAAATATTTTATCCAGTCACGAGTCAGAATTCAGTGGAAAGATTCACAAGTTCGACAAGATGCACCAGAAGAATGGTGGAGGTTTCATCAACCAAAACATTGTGCGAATAATATTCAAAATGAAAACAGTCGTCAGAATAATCAAAATAATGCAAATTTCATTTTCACTTAAACTTTTTCGTTTTTTTTTTAATGAAAATCCCTCCAGACAAGGCAGCAAGTCACTTGATGGAAAAACTAAAAAAAAAAATACTACTTAATGGTCAAAAACTAATAACAAGTGTTAGATGTTTGTATTATGAAAAAGAATTCTTTGGCTGATTTAGGTAAAAACTAATGTGAAATCAATTAGGGCGAAAGGCAGATAACCCGATTCATATATTTGTTTTTGTTAGTTGCAAAGTTCTCTCCCCTGAATAAATACAACAACAAGTTGCATAAAATGCTGTCCATGTTCCTAACCTAGCTGTTCCTTGTCAGAGTTATATTATTGAAAATAATTCAAGTAAAAACCCAATGTGGAATTTTTACCTTTCAGATATGAAGAAGCCAAACAATATTTGTGTGAACGTATTTTGAAAGAAGAAACGGATAAAGATTGGGCAGAGGCCATTGCTGAAGCACACAGGGTGAGTCCATTGTTGTATTTATTTAACTTGTCTTTTATTTATTTTATTTGGAGTGGTTCTAGAGCTATTGCTTTGTGGATTAACTCCCCTTTGTTGCTGCATGTATCATGGCTGAATAATGAAGGCTCTTTTTTAATAGTGCTTGGTTGAGAAGAATTATCCTACATTGCATCCAGATTTGTGTATTGGAGACAAAATGGTGTCAGCATACCTGCAGAATTCGGCAGAGTCAGTATATGTCAAACATTTTTTTAAATCAACAACTTTCATCGGATATAGGTGATTTTACATAAATATTCTTAATACAATGAAAATAAATATGAAATGCCAGGGCAAACACTTCATAGAGACGACGTATAAGTAATGTAATTATCTTGATATTATTTGAAAAGTGTAGACAAAAATGACCATGACTATTTGAGAATGATAACTACGACTAGTAACTATTTGAGGATGATAGCTGTGACTAGTAAGGAAAGCCCATGTTTGAATATATATCGTTGAAACAGGTCGTCAAGCCCAATACCAGAAAAAAAGTCTCGTTTTGATGTGTCGTGCATGTTTTTTTTTTGTGCTTCTAAATAGAAAAATATATTCTTGTTGCTCAATAATGTTTCAAGGGAGATAACTTGAAGAAATATGATTCAAGGAAAATAACTCCTGAATACCCTGAACTAACAGAATGATTTAAAAAAAAAAATGTCAGGTTTGTTTACGTGATATGAGATGAAAACAGACAACAATTGTCCTTAACACTTGATTTGGCCGAATGATTGGGGTGTTATTGGATCAAGAGACTGATGTATGAAAGAATGGATGAGGATTATGCAAAAGAATAGATGTGTGATGTGAGTCTTCAAGACAAGCTTAGATCTGAAGACCTCAGAGGAAGATTAAATCTAAATACTATAAGGAGATAGGTGCAGAATAGGAGACTTATGTAGAACAGTTGAGATATCAGGTTCAGTTCACCAGGGAAGGCCAAGGAAAACATGGGAGGAAGTTATAAAAATGGAAAGAAGGATAACTAAAAACCTAGATTGTATGGCATAATCACGTTGACACACCGATTTCCGCTGGATCACCAAAGTTAAGCAGTGTTTAACCTGGTTAATACTAAATGGGTGACCATTTGGGACTTCCAGTTTCTGTACGTGCTCTCCGCTTATCTCGGCTCTGTTTCCAGTCGTTCTGGACTTCTCCTTGCCACTGGAGTCAGACAGTGCCAATTCAGGCAAGGTGTGGTTAGAGATTGCGCAACCCTTGCCTCACAATTACACACACAGCTGCCCCTACAGGAGATGTCTTTTGTTTTTTGAGACTGAATGGAGGCAATGAAATGGTCAGAGATGGATTAATTTAGAAGTTATTTTTTTAAAGCCATCCAATATATGTAAAATGGACATCGAACCAAATATCATTATCAGCTCACAAGGAGCTTTCACACAGGTCATCAACGATCTCTCCTTGGAAACAGCCTGTGGTGTTCCCTGGAAGCTGCGTGACAACAAATCTTCCCAGGTTTCCAGTACTCTCCACCCCTTTCGATAACATTTGCAAATAAATTTGCATTATCACAACAGCTGCTTGCCATTGATTTCTCGTTGTCAGCGGCTATTGGTCTTCACTGGAATTTGAGTGGCAATAAGCCTCCCCAAGTTCCCAGTTATCTTCGCACTTATCCAGCGGTGGTCTGGTCAGTGCTCTCTCCTTGGTCTTTCCTTCCTCCTTGACTCTATTCTTTTTTTTGACGGGGGGGCAGTGAGGTGATAATGGGGGAAGAGGGGTGGGGTTATAGAACTTATAGATATGTGGCTTCAATGTTCTTGGTTCTATGTAGTGCTTCAATTTTTTGCCTCTGCAGCAGTTTGTCTGTTTGTCTGCGCTTGTTGCTCCTGTGTGTTAGTCTCCACATTTAAGGGTTTTACTTTATATTTCAGCTGTTTTCATTATTGTTGTATTTTATTATTATTATTATCACTATTATTATTATTGTTGTTTTTGTCTGTGCCGATTCAAGCGAGATGTGGTTGGTGATTGCGCAACCCTTGCCTACCAATTACATGCACAGCTGACCCTACAGGGAGTATCCTTTGTCTTTCGAGACTGAACAGAGGCAATGAAGTGGTCAGAGATGGATTAGGTTAGAAGTTAATTTTTTAAAGCCATCCAATATATGTAAAATAGACGTTAAACCAAATATTATCATGATGATGATGATGTTTTGTCTCTTGGATCAAAAACGATCAATGGATCTTTTTCTTCTTTCAGCATTACGGATCAGGCAAATCTGAAATTGAAGCGAACGTCTGGTATTTGACCTGCGTGAAACAATTCCCACTTTATGGATGCACGATATTCTCCATCATACACAAAGGATTGTGGTCACACACCAGTGACTCACTGTTGGCTGTAAACATGGATGGTATAAAGTTTATTCGATCCAGGGACAAGACTGTGATCCATGATTTCAAGTACTCGGACATTGAGACAATCACTCTGGATCCCAATGATAACTATATCACTTTGGAACTGTTCAATGATAGCGGTTTAGGTTGCACTCAGCGGTGCTTCATGTTTGAGACGCTGTATAAAGAAGATATTGGTCACTTGATTGAGAGCTATTCTCCATCACACGCCACGTGGCTACGTCCAGAGTATGACAGTTGGAAAAAGGTGAGTGTTTTTATGTATAATGATGTTTATCAGCTTTTGGCAGAATTATGCCTTTTTTTTTTTTTTTAATCCAGAAAAAACGAATTTCTGCTAAAATGGTTTCCCATTGTTTTTACTAAATCACGAGAACATTACTTCCTTATTTTTGTTTTAATTTTTTTTTTTTTTTGTTATATGTCTAGATTTTATTTCTTTTTTCCGCTTTCGTCTTCGTCTTTCTTTCTCTCTTCATCTCTTTTGTTTTTTTATCTTTCTGTTACATGTAAATAAGAAGAGTATTGGATAGGTGACAATGAGATTAGGATACACAGAGACTCGAACCTCTATGCAAGGTTAAGAATTTGAATGTTAGAATTTAGTTTATTGATAAATTCTATTAGAAATAGTTCGATATTGTTTATATCGTAAACAGAATTGATTGTTCATTCTGTTTAGAATCGCAATGTTAAAAAGGTCAGGCAAAAAGAATGAATAATACAAATTAAAAAATATTGTTAAAAAATAGGTTAGAGTCATATGTTGAGAGTTCTTTTGCTGTCAAAAGCGTGTGCATAGCCACGTGAATCGGTCACGTTTGGAAAACACTTCTGACGTCATAACGATATAAAATATATAAAAGCTAAGAATTAGTCAGCAGAAGAGTCAGAGAGCAGGCAGAGAGAGAGTTGAGAGTCAGTCAGTTGGCAGTCAGTGGTTAGCTGACCCTTTGGAAGCGAAGGGGTAGAAGATTAACCATGTAGATACAAGTGAATTCCTGACGTCATTCGACCGGTCGATCCGATAAATAAAGAAGTCATCATGTTTTGTACGTGTTGTCTCGTGACTTTACAACAGAAAAGGTAGTTGTTATTATCATTATCTATAATGAACATTGTGTAACCCTTACAAGATTATGTATCCCCCTCCTCTGTGTTAAGAACTTGTATACATCTCCAGTCGGTATCTGTATGAAGTCCCAAGCATCCCAGAACAGTACTGCATAAATGTCTTCTCTCCCTCATCATTGTTATATATGTGCCTCCTAAATATGAAACCCTAACTACACAAGACTTTCTCTCTTCCGCTCTCTCTCTCTCTCTCTCTCTTGTTTTATCTTTTTCTCTTCCTCTTTCTTTATCTTTCTTCTTCTCCTCTCTCTTACTTTCTTCCTCTGCCTTGCTTTCTTTTTCTTTCTTTCTCTCTTTCTTCCTCCATTTTGCCTTCCTTTTCCTGCCTTATGAATCTTCTCTCTGTTCATGTGGGAGGTATGCGAGTTAGATGACTTTTGTTTCTTTCTCCTCACATGCACACGTAATGTCTTTCTTTCACGGTTGATTTTTACCTGTTTTTTTTTTTGTTTTTTTACACTGCTCCCCCCCCCCCAACAAGGCTGTCATCCCTCAAATTGGAAAATCTATCTCGATTTAAACATTCTTTTTTTTCTTTTTTTTTTTGCCATTAATTACTTACATCCGTGAGTATAGACAGGATTACGATAAGTAAATGACAAACTAAAAAGGAAAGGAAATCCTGTTTCGATTGATTTGATATTTCATTTCCTCGGTGGTGCTACCAGATCAGGCTGTCTGAAGATATCAGCGTCTTGCCCTAAAATGCACCAAACATTAATGCTCTTGTTTTGTTTTTGTTTCCTTTGCAAAACTCAATCATGTTCTGCAAAGTGAAAAACAAAAATAATAATTTTCCTCTACAAAACAATAAACGAAAGACTAAATATTTGAAGATATAAAGAACTTGAAGCTCTTTCCAAAATGACTGGATTTGCGATTAAAGAACCTGAAAAGTATTGCTATGCTGTAAAACAAAACAACCTTCACTTCCGGATTTTTTCAAGTTAAAAAAAAAATTATATATATATATATATATATATATATATATATATATATATATATATATATATAGAGAGAGAGAGAGAGAGATGATCAGAAAGACCAGAATGTCCAACATTATCTATGAATAGTAAAAAATATATATATATATATGCATATTTATCACAGTTTAATGGTTTATGGCTTGGGGTGAGTGCTAGTCTAACCGCACTGAAGAACTGTGAAACAGTAAATCAGGTTATGCAGCATTTCTTCATTGATAAAATAGATTTTCCATAAACCTAAAACGTCAGACAAGAAAAATGATAGCATAAACGTGTATTTATCCTTTTATTTATTTTTTTAAGTTCCTTTAGTTTTACCTTAAGTGTCTGCGATTTCTATTTCGATTTTATTTGTTACAAATTTCTTCGAGGTCTACCCACTTTTTGCGGACCATTTATTTCTGTTAAAAATAATTTCCTTGGAGCTTTTAAAAACGTCCTTTGCACATGACGAAACCAATTTCATCTTCCATTTTGGAAGATTCGCGCTACAGCGATGATTTCCCAACTCTTTCATCAATTAATTTATTCTTGCAATCAAAGTTGGTTATTAGTGTGCCCCCTCGACGCACATTTCCCCAACAAACCTGCTTAGCAACAAAATCGCACCTCTTCACTGCTGAGATCCCTAAAAGCCAGAAAGCTTTCTACTCTAATAGTTTCTTCCCCCGAACAGTTAGACTTTGGAATTCCTTTTCTGCTGCCTTCTTCCCCGACTGTACTGATATGCAGAAGTTTAAATGTAACGTAAACCAACATTTTGTTAATCTTTCCTGAGACTGGCCCCGAATAGTAGCCCCTTACGTCCAAGTAGCGATTTGCCTTGTTAGGAGTGAACGTGGGAAAAGGAAGGGGAAAAGGTATGTTGGAATCCATAATCCTCGGACCACGTGGCTTTGGGTCATTGACATCAATGTTAGACATACTGTGATGCTATAATAGACCCTTTGTTATCTCCACAATTTCGATTAGTTATGTCTTGATTCGTTAGTTTTAACTGTTCCATCTCTCCAGTCATCAACTGTTTCCAATTCCTTCAAGGTTTGCCCATTTTTGTGGACCACGTATTTCTGTTGAAAATAATTTTCTTGAATGTTTTAAAGAAATCCTTTGCATATGACTAAACTATATTTCTATATTTGTGGCTGTGATCATCTTCTGTAATTACTGCCTTCCATAGTTGTTGTTTTGGATTTCCATATCATTATTCCTCTGGCCTTCGTCAGGTGATTAACTGCATCGGAATAGGTATGCTGCGTCTCTTCACTGTATCTTCAGTAATTACTGCCTTCCATAGTTGTTGTTTCCCCACGTTTTGACCATATCAACATGGATTTTTTTTTTTTTTTTAATTCATTTAACACCGGGACAAATATACTAACAGTATTTAATAACTAACATGAAACTCAATAAATGAACTATAAAATAAGAAAATCGAAATTAAAGATAAAAATTAATCGCCCCCTAACCTTCCTGCACCCATTTTTATAACCAAATAATAACAAAATAAAAAAAAAATTATAAATAGACCAAGCCTCAAAGGAAAAGAAAACGAAAACAATAACAATCGCTCCTGATGATAATCAGACGCACCGATAGAAAGCGCTTGACAAGAATATGGCTGAACAGCAATGTTTGGGCGCCATTTTATACAAGACGCCAACTCAAATAAAAAAGACCACTCAGCGAATGGAAAAGATATCCAGAAAAATCGGAAAAAAGAATAACTTTGTCGTGTTCAATCAGACGTGCTTGAATATATATATATATATATATATATCACCTTTTTGTATACATTTATGAAATATAATTAAAAACATATTTTACCAAAAACACACACACACACACACACACACACACACACACACACACACACACACATATATATATATATGTGTGTGTGTATATGTGTGTGTGTGTGTGTGTTTTTGGTAAAATATATTTTTAATTATATTTCACAAATGTATACAAAAAGGTGAGATATATATATATATATAATAAAAAAGAAATAATTAAAGGGATCGTTTTGGCATCAGAAAATAGGTACAAATTTTTCCGATTAATTATCCCAACACTTATATATATATATATATATATATATATATATATATATATATATATATATATATATATAGGATTGATATGTAGTTTGCTTGAAGCATTGTGTGGGATAGGTATGTAAAAGAGATTTAGAAGGCTGTCACAATGCGAGGAATGAATTATAGTCGCTGTTGATAAGAGGAGACGAGAACAAGTGGCGATTTACAAATCAATAAGTACATATATATATATATATATATATATATATATTTTTTTTTTTTATTATTTTAATAATATTTTATATATATATGTACTTATTGATTTGTAAATCGCCACTTGTTCTCGTCTCCTCTTATCAACAGCGACTATAATTCATTCCTCGCATTGTGACAGCCTTCTAAATCTCTTTTACATATATATATATATATATATATATATATATGGGATGATTAATCAGAAAAATTTGTACCTATTTTCTGATACCAAAACGATTCCTTTAATTATCGCCTTTTTATTTGATTTTGTTTAAAACACATTCTTCTACTGCTGGTAGTAATGATAAAATAAATATCGATTGATTTTAAACGAAGAGTAAAACTAAAATCTATAGATCATCATTTACAAGAGTATTTTTTTTTTTTTACACTTGAGAAAATATCTGCACATTTAACATGCGTTTTTATGATAATTGGGAAAAAAATTACTTTATAATTAAATATTTAGAGATTTATAAAGAACCGGAATCGGTAATTGTATCGAAATTGGGAAAAATATTGGCATCGTCCCATCACTAATAATATATATAATAAATAAGAAATGAGTAATAAAAGTTACATAAAAGAGATAAAGGCTTGGCTTAAGAAGGAGTGCTACGACTTTGTACCCTTCTCTTACTGGCCCCTCCCCTCCTCCTCTGACCTGAACCTGCTGGACTACTTCGTTTAGTCATACGTCGAAAACATCACCAACATGACCTCCCACAACACTAAAGCCAGCCTGATTGCTGCCATAAATCCATCTTTTTAAACAGCCTGATGCTGATCGCGAGTATTCACTGAGCTCCCACCAGCACTTGTTGAAAAGGCATGCTCCCAGTTCCGGACCTGTATCGAGGTGGTTATTAAGACTGAAGTCAGCTATATTGAATAGATGTCATCTCTACTACCTAATCAAGTTTACGGAATTGATTTTTTCAATAAAAGTTTTAAAAAAAGCTGTAGTGTTTGTTTTTTCTTTAGGATGACAAATTTATCGTTCTTCCTGCAGTCCAAAATGAGATGATCCAATGGTAAGAATCCAAATTAAGAGTTCAGGGTTGAAATATCCACAAGAGAATTCTATGTATTGGCAATTCATCCATTACATTGGATATGCAGATATGGACGAACATCACTTTGTATGAGCATTATCTATGCACAACAAAAAAGATTCAGCAGAAAAAAAAGCATGACTATATAATCCTGTTAAATTTTGTTTAAAAAAGCTGGATTAAATGTTATATGTATAAACTTACAGTGAATCGAAAAATGGTAGATTTGCTTTGTGAAATATTATCTTTAATATATATATATATATATATATATATATATATATATATATACATACTCGGGTTTTTTTTTATTCAAAAGTAATGGACTAATGAATTCAACGAGGTTGTTAGATAGTGCTCAATAAATTATTCATTGAACTTTTGAATAGTAAAGTCGCTGCCTGATGATATCTGTTGTTTGATTGAAACAAGTGGCTATTTGTAGCAGCAAGATGTGACCATGTTTATATAACAATAAACAAGTATATATATATATATATATATATATATATATATATATATATATATATATATATACACACACACAGGGTGCCCACAAAGTCTGGCTGCATAATGACGCCAGACTTTGTGGACACCCTGTATAGGGTGTCTACAAAGTCTGGCTGCATAATCTACACAATGCCCACAAAGTCTGGCTGCATTATGTAGCCAGACTTTGTGGACATCCTGTACATATATATATATATATATATATATATATATATATATATATATATATATACACACACATATACTAGCATTTCAATCCGGCGTTGCCCAGGTATTTGGAGGTGTATGTTGAGCAAAAAAAAAAAGAAAAAGTGGTAGTAGGAAGGCAGGTTCTAACCCGTACCGTGAAGGAGGAAAAGAACAGGAAAAAAAAACTGGCGTCTTTGCTGTTACGACCACCATCAAACCGGAAGTGACATAAGTTTAAATTAAGGCTAGACAATCGGAAAGAGGGGATGATTTTCGAAAATATCGGCGAAAAAAGCGCCCCCTCCCTGTAGAAAACTGCCCAGTTGAGTGTGAAGAAATTAATGTTTCAAAACGATACTGATCTTGTGAAAATCCGTCGCCTCTCTTGAAAGTTTTAGGCAGACATGCAAACATACATACATACATTTATATATTTGTAGCTCAAATTTTCGACCCAAACCGATTAAAAAGCTTGCCCTATCTCTGAATGCCCTTTATGTAAAATTTCAAATGTTTAGACCAGAAATTGTCTGAGTAATTTGGTAGAAACCGCAAAGGTCAAATTTTTTTAACTTTGACCCCTTTTATGACCCCTTAACATTTATTGTTTTGGATTCAAATCAAGTTATTAAGTTAGATCCATGTCCAAGGAACCTATATCTAAAATTTCAAGTGTTTATGCCCAAAATTGTCGGAGGAGTTTGGTAGAGTTCTCAAAGGTGAAATTGTTAAACTTTGACCCCTTAACAGCCAAATTTCTGGCCGAAAGCGGATTACAAAGATTTTCCCAAATCTCAGTACCCTGTAATCAAATTTCGAGTCTGTAGACTGAAAATTGAGAGTTCTTGCATAGGAAAATGTACAGACACACACACACACACACACACACAGATACTTTCACTTTTTTTATATATATATATATATATATATATATATATATATATATATATATATATATATATATATATACTAGCATGGGTGCCCGGCGTTGCCCGGGTGTTTGGAGGTGTATGCTGAGCAAAATAAAAACAAAAAAACGGTCAATTTTTTTAATTTGACCCCTATTATGACCCCTTAACATTTATGGTTTTGGGCTCAAATTCAGTTATTAAGTTAGGTCCATGTCCAAGGAATCTATATCTAAAATTTCAAGTGTTTAGACCCCAAATTGTCGGAGGAGTTTGGTATAATTCTCAAAGGTCAAATCGTTGAACTTTGGCTCCTTACCAGCGAAATTTCTGGCCAAAAACCGATCACATAGACTTTCCCAGATCTCAGTACCCTGTATATCAAATTTCGAGTCTGTAGACTAAAAATTGACAGATTTATTGCATAGGGAAATGTACACAGATACACAGACAGACACACAGACACGTTCACTTATATATATATATATATATATATATATGAAACAGCTTCGAAGCATTGTCCGGATAATAAAAAAACTAAATAGAATATGTTAAATAGTGTTAAGTTCCTCCCCTTCTCTGTAGAAGGGAAATTCCTTTTTTTTATGTGAAGAATAAAAAAAATAAAGCTTAGAAGGCCTTCAAAGGGTTACTGAAAGTGCCAAATAAAATTAAGAATGCCTCCAGAGCACTGCTAAAAAAAAGTAGGTTTCTCCCTCCCCACTTCCTTTGTAAAAATAAGATACTTAATTAGCTAATGTGAACTAAGTCACTGTGGGGAGGCATGTGGAGCTTCCTCCCGGTGCACCACGATGGTTCCCCAACTGGAGTGGACAATCAATCATTCGATTTGATTGAAAAATGAGCGATTTCACCGATTTCGATGACAATAAAAATATGGGAGTGCAAAACATTTGTTGATCATCATTCAATCGCGGGCAACGTCGGGTTACCTTGTTAGTATGTTCTACCATTAAGTTAAATAAGCCTGATCCGTTTTTGATGTTTATCGATTTTGGATAGGTGGACAAACTTTTGCATTTATTCATGTAGTTATTGATAATGATGATGATGATTATTTTATTTATTTTTTATTTTTGCTTATGGCCAGTTTGGTTTTCAGTAAATTATTTGTCTGGAGTTATTTTATTATTTTCTTTTTGATGACGTAAAATTAAAGTTCAATAATGCAAAACTGTCTTATCTTTCAGATGCGTATGTCGGACGAAGAGAAACTGAAATTATATGAGGAAGTTGTACGTACTCGTAGAAAGTTAATAGAGAGCAATGTTCTTCAACGTCCTCCGCCAGAAGGAGGAGCAAACTTCTTTAAATCTACTTTAAGAAAGTAAGTATTATTCTTTTTTTTTTGTTTGTTTTTTTGTTTTTTTGTTTTTATTTATATAGCCCCTAGATAATAATATCTACGATATGGGAACGCGCGTCGCCTCTAGATTTATTTACGTCGACTTTTATGAGATTCGTGCTATTTCGCTCTGTCCCGTTTGTCCTGCTCTTTAGTATAAATAAAGTGAAACTAAATTCAAACAGACGTATTCTCGGCATCGCGCCGGGAAACGTCCAAAAGCAATTAGCTTTGATCAATGTGGGAACAAATTCCTCTTATATCAGACAATTGCTATTCAATCTAGACACTGGGGAGCTGGTTTCCCCCTCCCCAACATCTGTTGGGAGAATAAAACCAGTCAAAGTTGGGTAAACAAACCCAAATGCTGCCTCGCAGTAAAAGTTAACTGTGTGACTTCTATTTGACCTCATTAATTAGGTCAAATAGAAGCAGCAGAGTAAACTTTTATTGTGGCCACCTGTCAATTCTGTTTTTAATACTTAAATAAATTCAAACAGTAGTTAGCGTCGCACGTTTTTTTTTCTCACTTTAATTTCCAACTTTGCCTCAAGGGTTCAGGTTCGTTCCTCATACTCACCTACCAAAACTTTTTTTTTTTATTTTAACCCCTACCCACCCCCGAAGTTTTGATTTACCCAAAACCACACACACCTCCAAACACCCGCGCAAAGCCGGGTACCCCCCCCCCGCTAGTATATATATATAAAAGACAAAACGCGCACGTGAGTTTTTGTATGTCCAGCAAAGGCTTTTTTTAGGGGGTTCCTCCTGGGGTTACTATCATTTAAAACTTCTTATATACCGTGTAGATCATTTGTATGAATTGCGAACACACGTCGATTTATGTCAACTTTTACAAAATTATTGCTATTTCGGCTTCTCATGTGTTGATTCGGTTTTTCATATAAAAGCAAAACTGATGTGCGGTTCTCAGCTTACGGGAGCGTCCAGAAAGCAATGGACGTTTGGTCAATGTCGGTGAAAACCGTCATATCAGACAATTGCTTTCATTCGTACACTCCCCTAATAAAGGGGGAGCTGGTTTTCCCCAACACGTTGAGGAAACAAAACCAATACAAAGTTGGGTAAAAAACAAACCCAAAAGAACTATCCCGCAGTTAAAATTAAGTGCAGAAGTTAATTTCCTTTGACCTAATTAAATTCACCGCGCACCTGCCATTTATAAACATTAAATTGAAATTGGTTTCAGTTACCTTCCTTTCGTGGGTGAACGGTAACTTAAGTTTTTTGCCTCAACGTTCCGGGTTTGATCCTACCTACCTACCTACCTACCAAAACTTTAAAAAAAAAAATTTTTATTTTACTTTTTCTTCTTTTTTAGATTGTGTTCGCTGTTTTTTTTTTTTTTTTTGTCTTTTTGTTTTTCCGATTTTTTAAAGAAGTTTAACATAGGGTTTGGGTCTACTCTCCCCTCCCCCCAACACATACACAACTACAAACACCCGGGCAACGCCGGGTACCCCCGTTAGTATATAAATAAAATTTGGTTGGATGAACGTTGGGAATTGAGGGGGTGAAATAAAAAATGAATAATCTTATACAAATCGAAATTTTGTCTACCACCATTATTTAAACGTAATAAACACATTGTGAAATTTGTTTCATTTTGAAATATCAGAGATCGTAATTACTTTTTAAAATATTTCATTGAAAATAAATAATTGTTGGGATCTATGAAGAATAAATAATAAAAATCCCAACTGGATATTGACTCATAAGCTGTTATGTATAAAGTGTACAAAAACGTCTCTGTGTATCGGCTCCACACACGCTCTCTTTGAAACCCTCTCGCAGATTGTTTGTTTTTTTCTTACTGTCAACATTTTAACATTTTCTGTGGTGTTTTAATATATTCCTTCCGGATTTTGTGTGTGTGTGGTCGGTCGGGTGTGGGGGTGGGTGTTTTAATGAAAACCTAAGAATAAGTAAAGTAAAAAAAAAAAAAAAAACAGAAAAACGAACGTTACGTGAAAAATGGCTTAAATAACCCTACTTCAATATTAAAATTTAAAAAATCGAAAAAAAAAGAAAAAAAGACATCTCACACCATGATTCGAACCCAAAACGTTTAGATAATGACCCAACGCTCTAAGCAACTGAGCTAACACGACGTACATGAAATTGTGTCAGTTCTTCAAATATTTAAACTAAATCAGGTTATGACGTTGTCTGACGCATGTGTAAAACCGATCTCGTCATGAGAGGACAGTTTTTGCTACCCCCCCCCCCCTGTAAAAATGTGTTGATTTCAGGGTGGAAAAATTAACGTTTTTGGCCAATTTTTCGATATTTGTCAGGCGAAGGATGTGGCTTTCATATGAGACCAAGTTTGTTTTGTTCAGTCTGTCAAAGGTTTTTAGCAGACACACAAACATACATACATACATACATTTTCGCTTTTATATATATAGATAAAAGCTATCCCAAACTTTAAATGTTCCTTTTCGATCTTGTTTTTTTTGTATGGAGTTGTTATTGCAGGTCTTAACACATAACAAAACCCATATTTAATAAATGCTCCACAAATGAAATGGATACAATCACCAAAACCAAAACCCTTGGATCTGCACTTTGATGTTCTACCAACTGAGCTATTTGGACTTAATTATAAATAGAGCTTAAATTATAATCTTAACAAAATACAGCTTTGGTGTGGCATCATAGATTTATGATTCACACTATGTTTTAAAAACTAAATCTAAACATAAATAAATAAATAGGTGATCAGTACCATTGGAAATTATTTTATTACATATAATTTATTTTTATTTTATTACATATAATTTATTTTTATTTTTATTATATATAATTTATTTTTATTTTATTACATATAATTTATTTTTATTTTTATTACATATAATTTATTTTTATTTTATTACATAAATTATATGTAATAAAATAAAAAATAAATTATATTTTTTATTTTATTACATATAATTTATTTTTATTTTATTACATATAATTTATTTTTATTTTATTACATATAATTTATTTTTATTTTATTACATATAATTTTTTTTTATTTCATTACATATATTTTATTTTTATTTTATTACATATAATCACAATTATTTAATTTACCTCCTTTACAAGAGGTAAGACAAGGTTAAGTACGGGTTTTATGAAAGTGTTTCTGTGGAAAGAACTGGTTTCGAACTTGATACCTCCAGGTTTTTGGTCTGTGTCATGAACCACTTCGTCATCGTTTCACAATTATATCATCTTGCCAGAAAAGTACACGTTATATAGTCAGTCTATATAATTTATTGGTTGCACTTTCAGCAAATGCATGCCAGAGTATATACACACTGCTATTCTTTTAGCTATGGTTTTTGAAATCAAACAGCCAATTTGTTTAGTCCACATACAAATTTATTTACATTTCACTGATAGAGGTTGCGGAAACTAGACCAGACATGGAATGTGGCTTGATATCATTTACAGGCAGATGAGAGAAGTATCTCTATCTCCGTTCTATCTATCTACTATTATATAAAAGGAACTATGCATACGTCTGTATGTGAGTTCGTTCCCTATGGACTCCGAAACGGATGTGCCGATTTTTATACAATTTTGTGCGAAAGTACTATATGTGCCTGGCAGAATTCTTTGATATGTTTTGTATCAGAATGTCTTCGATAAATACCGATAATCAAAATAATCCAATGAAAGAAGGAACAGGCGAGTTTTCACCAAAGTTAACACCTTACACAGCCTAAAATCACAAGTGCATCCAAGAAGTTTTATTACCACACAAGCTGAAAGGCCCAACATATAAAATCAAAAGTAGGTTCTTTGAAATAATAGGGCAGGTATGAGGTCAGTCAGTATATGGGTTGGTGGTGTTGTGTCTAACAGCTGGTCGGTGTGGACGACGAGAGAAGTGTCACTACGTAACTGCCGGGTCTTTCTGAAATGTCCCATCTTTAGTCCACATTCCATCTCAAGTTAAAATATATGCCATCTCATTGTTTAACGCTCCCAACTCTTCCATCGCTCAACAATCAGATTTAACATCTGGCTTTGCTTTCTGAATTTACATGCAGGCAATACATCCAATATTTTCCCAACGTTGTCCGTCACCTATGTGACAGATATATTTGCAAGTTAAACAAAAAAAAAAAAAAGTTGCACATTTTAAAAACAGTCAAGGTGGGAAAATGACAATAAAGATGAAAATTTAATACTTTTCTCCTTTTCATTTATAATCTTTTCAATTTCTTAAAAACATTTTTTTTTATTTTAATCATATTTTTAAGTCCTTCGTCGTTTGAAAAAGTGTTGATTTTACTTCCATTGAAACAGCTTTCCTCAATTTATTTCCTGTTTGTATTTTGTTGTTATTAGGCTAACAAAGACGAAAATTGAATACTTACGGCAATATGCAGAAACTGGTGGTCATGATCATTTCAGTTCTGGATACTGGTCATATTGCAAACTTCCACCAAAACAGGCAATGATGACCTTTAAAGAACAATTCCTGGAAGAAATGGCAGTCAAGTTTGCCGGTAGTGTATTGGCATATTCGGGTGTTGAAGATCATGGTAAGATATCTTGAATACTTATCCTATTTTCTCAGCCAGAATTGCCAAAAAAAAAAAAAAAAAAAAAAAGTGAGATAAAAAATGTTTTTTTTATTGCGTGTATTTGTCTTATGAATTTTCAGAACTTGATCCCCCCCTCCGACTTTAGAATATGATTTTTCATCTAAAACTTCCTTACAAACCTTGAATCTATTTGATTAAAATATATTTTTTATTAGACAAAATGGATACCACAAATGTGTTTTTATTTATTTCTTTTCCCATCAGTGATATTAGTGAATGTCCATAGAAAAAAAAAATTGTTTTTTTTTTAATATATATATTATTATACTAAACGTGAGTTAATCAACGTTTGTTTCCCTAAAGCATTTTTTCTGTATGTTCCAATACTTTAATAACACAAAATATATGAGTAAATATAGTTGATTTATGTTTGAAAACATTATTTTAAATTGAAAGCAATTTTTAGAAGGAAAGAATATATATATGTATCAAATCAGTATGAACCCAAAATGATACAGAAATGGAAACAAACTGAAACAAATATCCAAAACTGGCAAGAACGAGAATAAAATCCAAAATAAAAATAGTATTTTTGGTTCTTGTCTAGTATTCCTCCTATATCAAAAAATAAAAATAAAGAAAAATTTGTATAACATGTGTAACCATGATGAAACAAAAATACCATATTCCAAAAATCATGTAAATTGATCAAATAGTTTTATTTTTAAATAAGAAAATCAAATGTTATGAGTAACAAAAGGGCGACGGTCTTGTCTGCCATTTTGAAAATAATATAAAATAAACAAAAAAACGCAAAGGGAGATAACTCAATAAATCAAAAACTTGCGAGATTTATATATATATATATATATATATATATATATATATATATATATATATATATTCAAATTCCCATTAATCTCTTAAAAAATGATTTTCTTTATAAAATTAATTTTCAAATGATATTTTCGTTTCGTCATGAGTATGTATATCATACAGATTTTTTCTTGAATTTTGTATTTTTAATATAGGGGAAATTCTTGACAAGAACCAATACTTTTGTAATATTTAAAAGGATAGATCAGCCGTAAATGAGTTTTATTAATTTTTTTTTTTTTCCAGTCAGCGATATTAGTGAACAGACTGAACTAATCCAGACATTTGTACAGCGTTGTATGGAATGTATATTCCTATGTGATGAGTTATACTTGCAAGCAATCAAACAGACAACTGATCACCCGGGTAAGTCAAATACCTTATCTCCATAAACCACGTATCTGTATCTTTACTTTTTTTGCATGAGTTTGTTTTCTATGGACTCGAAAACGGCTGAAATTTCACATGAAGGTAATTTATGTGCCTGGCAGTGATCATAGATAGGTTTTGTATTGGAATGCCTCCAATAAGTATTGATAATTGAAATAATCCGATGAAAGAAAGAACAGGCGATTTTGATCAAAGTTAACACCTTACACAGCCTAACATCACAAGCGCATTTGAGAAGTTTTATTACCACACAAGCCGAAAGGCCCAACATATAAAATCAACATTAGATTCTTTGATATGATAGAGGCACGTTCAAAATGAATGTTTCTGTTTAGAACACAATTTAACCATGGTACTTGACTTTTTCATTTTAAACTTGAATTCAAGCCATTATCACCGCACAGGCAGTAAGGCCAGGCATATAAAATCAACAGTAGGTTCTTTGATATAACAGGGGTACGTTCAACAGGAATGTTTTTGTTTGGAGCACAATTGAACCATGATGACTTTCGCATTTTTAACTTTAATTCAAGCCATTACATATAAAAATAATTGTATAAAATCTACATTGCAATGTAGACTACCATGTATTATGAACTAAGTGACTGTAGGCAATCAATCGATTTTATTGAAAAATGGTTGATTTAACCGAGTTCAATGACAATAAAAATATGGGAGTGTGAAACATTTGTTGATCATCATTCAATCCTGGGTAACATCGGGTCTCCTTGCTAGTAAAGAATATTTATTCCTATTTGATAAATATTGTACTATTATTATACTAAATATGAGTTAGTCATCGTTTGGTTTCCATAAAACCTTTTTTCTATATACTTTGATACTGTTCGAGAAATTAGTTTTACTTGTCTTGGGACGGGTATTCTTCTAGTTTGTTTATATTCTTGTATTAAACAGAGTTGATGATTTTGTTGTTTTTTTGTAAAACCATCATTAAAATTTGACTGGATTTTCCAACTTACAGTCTTAACTCTTCTTTTATATCTACAGAACCGAATAGCAATGTTAACAAGAGAAACTGGCAAATCTTGTCCATACTGACAGGTGCTCTAGTGCCATCGAATATCATGGTACTAAAATACCTGCAGGTTCACTTGCGAAAGTGTGCGATGGACACAGCTACAGAAGAAGGCAAATTTGCACGGCTGTCTTATAAAGTAAGTAATTACAAAATATCAAAAATTCTGATTTCACATATTTTTTTAAAATGAATTGTTCCAAAGTCGAATATTCATTTTCTTAGTTCATTGGTGATATGTGACCCCACGTGACTCCCAAGTATACCAAATAAAATAAACACAGGAAAAACACAGGCACCAATGCTTCACATATATGTCAATTGGACTCTGGGGGGTGTGTTTCTACATGCTAATTCACATGCATGTCTGTCGAAGCTGGGTGTATCTATTGCTGTCAGTTCATCTCCAAGTGACCAATTACTCTCAGCCATATCCAAAATCCAACTGTCCATGGCAGAGTTCAAGCCTCAACTAACAAAGTGGTCGACTGACCCCCCTCCCCTATCAAGTGTCATTCTTATTGTTCGATCCTTAGTTCATTGTTCAGTCCTTTTTCTATCACCATTCATCACACCCTAATTTAAACCCTACCCTTATTTCTCTTTGTGTTAAGAAATATTTCCTATCCATTGTCTATTGATAAGTTCTTTTATTACTCGCTAAACCTACTTCCTTATCTTTTGTCATTTTTTGTTTTTTTCCTATCCTGCCCTCAGCACTCAACTACCTCAGTCGAACCCAGCATCACAAATAAAGTGCTTGTAAATATTATTTAAGAAATTATCATGAAGTATCATTTTCATAATCTGTTGATATTTCATCAAATTTGATGCAAAACAATTGGCAAGGATAACCAAGCAAAAGTTGGCTCAATCTTTTAACTCAACTTTGTCTCTCCTTTTAAGACAGCATCCTAAATGAGTCTCAAATCTAATAAGTCCTGCATTATCAGCCAAACTCCAACCCTTGTCATCACAGCAATGTTGCACCCTTGTTTCACAAGTACTTTAATGGAGTATGCTCTGATGAACTCATAGCACTTGTGCCCTTCTTCAACATACGTACTCTCAACTAACATGTCAAGCAGCAAAATCCCACCTCGTCACTGGAAAGCTTTCTACTCTAGTAGTTGTTCAGCCCCCCCCCCCCCCCGGACTGCTAGACTTTGGAATTCCATTCTGTACTAAAATGCAGAAATATAAATGCAACATGAACAGATACCTCGTTGCTCAATTCCCCACATAGTCCCTTGTAGACATGATCCCAATTAGTAGCCTCCCCGCATCCAAGTGGCAATACATCTTGTTTGAAGCGAAAAGGAGTAAAATATATATATATATATATATATATATATATGATAATATGCCAAGGCATTTCGTGTTTGTACATGACTGGGGCTGTCTTTAAGCAGCAAAGGATGTGAGGAGACCTGATTCTGGCATACAGCATCATCAACAGAAATGTAATGCTTAGTCACATTTTTTGTTGTCACCCACAGAAGATATACTATCGTCACTTTCATCTAAATAGAAGAAAGGCAGCATTCTCTGTCCATGTTTCTGCTTCCTGGAACAGTCTGCAAGAGGAGGCTGTGATAATGCCTACCATTTCAAGGTTTAGAATTACCTTGGACAAACATTCAGACTGTATGTGGATGCAATATCTTTTGCTTTTTTACATTGCTTTCTGCATTTTTGTTTTGCGAATGACTTTAATTCATTGATATGTTATCAGCTTTGACATGGTTTTATTTTAATGAAATCAACAATTTCCTAAAATCAAATGCCATGCATAAAAATAATTCATGGTGAATGTTCTAACATTACTCATTTTCAAATTTATTGTTATTTTTAAGTTTTTTTAATTTTATTATTATTATTATATTATTTTATATTTGTTATGATTATTATTTTTATTATTATTTTATAATTTTTGTTATTTTTATTACTATTTTTATTTTATTATTTTTATTTGATTATTTTTATTTTATTATTTTATATTTTTTGTTATTTTTATTACTATTTTATTTTATTATTTTTATTATCATTTTATAATTTTTGTTATTTTATTTTATTATTTTTATTTTATTATTATTTTATATTTTGTGCAATTAATTTTATTACTATTATTAATTTTTTATCATATTTATTATTATCTATAATTTTATTCTTATTTTTATCCCCCCCCCCCAACAAAGGAGGAATTGGATGTAGTAATTCATTTCCATTCGTCTGCTCGACCATTAGTTTGTTCACATTTTTCTCAATAACAATACCTTGGATTCTTTTAAATTTCGCACAAACATTAGTCGTGGTGAAAGTAAATTTTTGCCAGGATGAATTTTCCAGGTTAACTCTGGTTGCCTTTCTAGAGGGTATTATAGGAGTAAAATTGCTTCAAAACATTTGTTCGCACTTTTCTCAATAATCAAGCTTTGGATTTTTTTTTTTTTTAATTTTACACAAACATTAGTCATGGTGAAAGTAAATTTTTCACTCATAGAGGGGGACGCAGCATGCTCGGCTTGTTATTTTTATTTATTATTATTTATTTTTTTTTGTTATTATTGTTATTTTATGTTTATTATTTTATTATTATCATTGTTATTGTTATTTTATATTATTATTATTGGCTTAATCTATATAATAATACACTAAACTACTTTATGTTTGTACATACATTATCATCTTTCACACACATTTAAAAATTAAATCATCCTACCATCAAAAATAATGATTAATTTAATTTTGCTAAGATAAGCAATTCTGACTTATACTATTTTAAAATGAATTGTTCCCAAATCAAATTATGTCATCCATCGACTAAATTTTCAATAAATACATAAGAAAATTAACATTTGTTTTATTGATTTGGAGAATAATTTTTTAAATAATCATGAAAATAAAAAGGGATTTTATTTCTTTAAAGAATACTTATTTGACAATGGCAATTACTTTATCTTATTATAAATTTTCCTAATGTTCGTCTGTGTGTGTGTGTGTGTGTGTGTGCGTGACACGGTTTATCTCAGCCTACAGGCAATCCACGCAGGCAAGTAAGGTATCGAAATGAAGCTTATGACCCAGCAGATGTTTTGTGATATTTATATCCATGTTTGGTGTATGGAAATGCAAAAAAAATAACGATTTACTAAACAACGTTTATTCACTGGATATTTTTCCGGTATTCACCGGAAGTTATTATCTCCCTTAGTAAGTTCAATTTACTGTGTGTGTGTGTGACGCGGTTTATCTCAGCCTACCGGCAACCCACCCCAGCAAGTAAGGTACCGAAATGAAGCTTATGACCCAGCAGATGTTTTAGTGATATTTATATCCATGTTTGGTGTATGGAAATGCAAAATAAAAAAATAAAAAAAGCAACAAAATAACGATTTACTAAACAACGTTTTATTTACTGGGTATTTTTCCGGTACAAGAACCCAACTTTGCCCAGCTGGGCAAACTTGGGTTCTTGTGGAATAAAATTATCAGATAAAATCAAAATTTTGTAATCTTCTTTTATATCTTATCTTATTAATTCCATAGTTTATTTTTGATGAATGACAAGAATCAACATTACACATCCTTTGCTGATTATATAAACAAAAACAAATAAAGTAAATAAGTAAAAAAAAAAATAAATATAAAATTTAATGACTTTGTTTTCTATTTCAGAGTTTAATGAGAACACTTGAAAAGAAGACAAGAAAACTGCCGCCATCTTGTAAAGAAATCTATTGCATTGCCCAAAAGTAACTATCATTTTTATGAAGATTTTTATTATTTCGTTGAAATTATTTATTAATCTTTACAAATTTCATCTCGATAAAGCAGAAGTCTTGTTGACACGTTAGAATAGCTATCATAAAGATAGTGAAGTAATAAATGCAACAACACCAGAACAATTGAAGGTAAATTTGGTGCTGGACTACTGTGTCCTCTAATCCAGAGTTTCCCAAACTTCACGACAGTGTGGGTCCCCTGAGCAGGGTAAAGGTTTCTAACGGAGCACTAACAAGATAATTTTTAAAATAAATATGAGAAACATTCATTTCAAATTTTAACTTCTACTCGTTCATTAGTTGTTCCTGTTCGTATTTTACTATATTTTCGTGTTTACAACCATTTTTTAAATTTTTTTTTTTATTTTTGATGAATCCAAAATTGTTCCATTTATTTTATTTTTTACATGGAAGTTACCACTTATCAAGGCCCAAAGGCCACTCGGGGATAAAGGTTATTGTGTGTACAGTAATCAATGGGACAATATCGTAGTAATCCTTAGTAATGGAGATCTGATAAAGTGTCTTACTTAAGGTGGCGGTTTATCAGAAATTTGTTTATGTTGGACTTGAAGATATCCAAGTTGTAGTCAGGTGGGAAACAGGCAAACAGAAGAGATTTCCACAGGTGTGCACTTCTAAGAAAGAAGCTTTGTTCATGGAATCTACGTTTTGATTTAGGCACGGATAAAGAGTGGGGAAAATTACTGACAGTGGTTTCAGCCATTTAATTATTTAGACGGGTACTTTTTCATGAAACTCTTTGCACCTGTACTTTATGTATCAACTCTGTTTCCAGTAAAAAAGATCAATAATTAAGTGTCTGCAGTCATTTAATTTTTCCATATAAAGCATTTGGCTCTCTTTAAGAAAGGGATTGTAGAGCCCCTCACCCTCACTCAGGAAACCCAGCTCTAATCCGTAAATTTTTACCTACTTTTCCCTACATGGTAATTGAAGCACAGTTGTTTTATTATTTGCCAAATAAATTGAATTGAATATTCGTTTTCTTTAAAGAAATATTAAACTGATGATGACAAATATGCTTATGGAAGACTAGTTGCCAAACTTTCACAAAAAAACACTCGACTACAACCATTATATATGATTTCCCCTGTTCTCTATCTGTGTCTGAATCTAAACGCAGATTCCATGAACAAAGCTTTTTTCCCCAGAACTGCTAGCCTGTAGAACACTATTCCGCTGGCCTGCTTCCTAGTTGAATACAAGATGGTAGCCTTCAAATCCAATATAAACAAATTCTTGCTGAGCCATCCCCATAAATAATTAAATTCTACCTAATTTACACAATTAACGATTACTACACTACCCCCTTACGTTCATTAACTCTTATCCTCTAGTGGCCTTCGGGCCTTGATAAGTGGTGACTCCCAAGTAAAAAAAAGTCAGTTTTTCTTAATATTTTTTATGCTGATAGACATTTTATTATTTCGAAAAGAATATTATTATTAATACTAACTAAACTACCCGTGACCCATTGGGTCAGTATGTTATATTAGCTATGGAATTAATGTATGAGCATGACACTTGTGACGTAAAGAAAATAGTTTTTTGTGACATAACAGAAACATTTCTATGAAAGTATATCAAAATGAAAAAGGAATATAGATAGATTTCTACGAGTTGTTCTGTTTATAATTGTTTATTTTTTAAAAAAAAACTTATAAGTGGTTTGCTATACTTATAGGCAAATGTGCACTGAACAGATACCATAATACTTAAAGTTAAATTCAAATTTTGATATATTTTTTAATTTAAATGCAAAAAAAAAACAGTTGGGATGCTGAAAACGTACACAGTAAAACAATACGTTTTATTGTCACATTGATTATTTATTTGTAACGCAATTTAAAAAACATTTTCGGGGTTATTTATGTTGGGAGTGTAAGAGAAAATGTATGAATGTTTTTAAGAAAGGTGTATTAAAAAATGGAGAATAAATTTTAAAAAAAGGAAGGCGGTGGGTAAATCGCCATTGTAAAATGCTCTTATGGTTGTCAATGGGTTAAAGTAGATTTATTTGTAGGAAAGTTGTGTTAAAATAGCTTACATGTAATACGGAAATGAATGATGTAAAAAAAAAAGCAGAAAGTATTAACAATTGTTTATTTGGATAATTTAAATGCAAAAACAATTGGGATGCTGAAAACGTACACAGTAAAACAATATGTTTTATTGTTGCATTGATTATTTAGTATAATATATATCATATACATGAAACAGGTCGATGATTATACGTTTTATTTGCGTTTGCTTCCCATATCTTGAAGTTTTTTATTCAATAAATTTAAGATATTCGCTTTTCTAAGGACGTCCATTTGGTCAAACGAAACTGGTCCAGCGATTTGTGTTTATTTGTTTACGCTGTTATGGGTTTATGTTTATGTACGCATGCACAACCGGAAGTCGTAAACCGGATGTTGGGTTACAACACCCGTTACAAGGTCATTTGAGTTTTATAATTATATAGATTAATACAGATTGATAAAGAAAAAATGTGGAATTTCTACGTCATTCTGTTAGTTGTTATTATTACGGACAAAAAAATGGATATTTCGACGTGTATAAGCTAATTGATAGATGCTAGTATTCTGTGTATTTTGTTTGATTCTTAATTTCAACTTTGTAATGTTGACTATTTTCTTGTTCCTCCCGCAGAAAACCTATAGCAGAACGGATTTACTTCTTAAATGGAGAACAAAGAATTGTAGAGTTTGATTCTGCCGCCACTTGTGGTGAAGTAAGTTTCATATTTTCCATCCAAAATTATTTTGCATATCCGTTATCTCAAATTGTTTAAGACATATACTTAATTGCAGTAGATTCAAATATCATCGGTTTACGATGTGCCTTCTATAAGTTTCCAGACTTTTTTGTACAGATATTTAAAATTTTCATAGTCTCTTAAAAATTCAGTATGTTATTGCTATACATCTTATGAGATGACTGACCAATTTTTATGATTTCAGGTTCAAATGAACAGCTACAGCAGGAACTGGAATACACCTTACTAAAGCATAATTCGCACAGCTGGTGAATTTCAAAAATGGAATCTGTACATGAGGACACTTTAGAAGAACGATATGCAATAAAATTGTTCAAAACTTGAAACAAAAATGCCACGGAAACATATGGAATGCTTCAAACTGCTTTTGGACCATCTTGCATGAATCAGGCATCAGTTTTTGAGTGGCATAAAAGATTAAAGGAAGGCAGGAAGTCTGTAAGCGATGATGAGAGGTGCGGGACGGGTAAAGAAGTCAGAACACCAAAGTTGATTGGCCAAATAAAGAATTTCATGGATAAGGACTGTCATGTGTCTATAGAGACAATAGGTGCAGAGTTTGATGTCAGTGTGGGAACTGTACATGCAGTTATTCATGAGAAACTGAAGATACAGAAATTTTGCGTAAAGTTTGTCCCGATGGTGCTCAGAAAAGATCAGACTATTTTACCAAGATGGAGATCAGAATAGTTCCTCATCCTCCCTATAGTCCAGACCTTGCTCCTTACGACTTTTGGTTATTCTCTAAGCTCTAGGAAAACTGTAGAGACTGTCGTTATGAGACAACTAAGGAGATGGAAGAGGCTGTGACGAGAGTCATTAACACGCTCACATAAGAGGACTTCCATGGAACCTTTCAGAAGTTATTGGAATGTTACAATAAGTGCATTACAGCTGGAGGAGATTACTTCGAATGGGACTAGAGTTTCATGCGTGTAATATCAATAAAAGTGCCCATATGAAAAAAGTCTGGAAACTTATTGAAGGCACCTCGTAACGTCAGTTTTATTTGCTGGCATGTGTTGAACAGCTTTTAGAAAATGATTTCCAAGAAAACGACTTAGTGAAGCTGATGCCCTTAGAGGCGAAGTGGGTAAGAGGAGACCATGTAACCATACAAGCTTGAATTCCTGAGTCATCAATCATCTTTCCCATCTATATAAATAAGACAGTAGATTATGTATGTATGTGTGTCTGTATGAAAATATTTAAACTACTCGTCACATAAAACTGAAATTAACAGAAAATAGTAATCATACACAAGGATGTAACGAGTAAAAATCTTTGTTTGGATGAATAACGCATACAGAACTATGTTGGCATGTTGAAATACAAACTATTCATTTCAACTTGCCAACATATTTCATAGCTTGAAATGGTTTAATTTGAAATCTTTCTTATCTGGCTCAAACGGTAGAGAACACAGAGTGCTAAATGTTTTGGTTTCAATTCTAGCTGATGGCACCAAAGAATTTTTTTTTTTAATTTTTGAATTCAGTAATATATATTAGGCACACTGATAATAAATATGAAATCTGCATAAATTAAAATATATTTAAGCCGCGCCCTACCCGGCTCCACTAGTACTCAATAAAAAATGTAGAAAAAAAAAATGATATTAGTATTTTTTATAAATCAATAATCCGCTCTCATTTTTTTTTTTTTTTTCATGAAATTTACAGTTGAAAGAATCAATTACAAATTCAGGGTAAAAATGATTCAGCAGAAAAATATTGAATATTATGGGATGACATTCATTAACAAATTTTGTTTTTTTTTAATAATGAAAAAAAATATATTTGTTCCAAAAGAATATTGGAAAGAAAAAATGAAAAATGTTTGAGATGAAGAAAAGCTCAAAAAAAAAAAAAAAAAGATTAAAAATGTTTTGATTTCATTATCATTTTTTTTCTTTACTAATTTCTATTTATTTTTTCCAGATAATAAAAACTGTGAAAGCTAAAATTGGTATGCGATCCGATGCAGAATGCTTTGCTCTCTATGAGTACATAGGAACTACAGGTGAGTTTGTCAAGAACGACGAAATATTGTATCCTTCTGCTTGTTAAGTATTTTCATGGTAGATGCTCCGACGAACTACAAGCTCTTGTACCTCCTTCAACGTAAATACACCCAACAAACCCAACAGCAGCAAAATCTCACCCCTATACAGTAGAGATCCTCAGATGCCAACCCTTGTCTCATCGCCACAATGTTGCCTATTTTACGAGTATTTTAATGGAATGTGCTCTGATGAACTTATCACACTTGTGCCCCTTCGACATACATAACCCTGACAAACCCGCTTAGCAACAAAATCACACGCCTTCACTGTAGAGGTCCCTAAATGCCGGAAGGCCTTCTACTCTAATAGTTTCTTCCCTCAAACAGCTAAACTTTGGAATTCCCTTCCTGTTACCTGCTTCCTTAACTATATTGACGTACATAAGTTTAAATGTAATGTAAACTAACATCTTGCTCATCTCCTTTAAACATGGTCTCAA
The DNA here is from genome assembly GCF_053919585.1 of Euprymna scolopes. NCBI lineage: Eukaryota > Metazoa > Mollusca > Cephalopoda > Sepiida > Sepiolidae > Euprymna > Euprymna scolopes. Next base: position 9,744,984 of record NC_136517.1, read on the forward strand.
ATAGCAGCCGCTTACATCTAAATGGCGATACGTGTCATTTGGGGGTGAACATGAGTAAAAAAATAAAAATAGAAATAAAAAAATGTCTTTATTTACTTTTTGTTATTTCTATGATAAATATTTTATCCTTCACTCTATAATAAAGGCCAATGTGTATTTATTTGTTTATAAATAACTATAAATCTGTTTATAAATAACTATAAATCTGGTCTGTCACACAAAAATTAGTAAAACACCTACCTTTTTCTAAACCCCAGACGAATCCATTTCAAGTGATGAAGGGAAGTAAGAAAGCAAGTTCAACAATCCTACGATCTAAAATGATTCACTTTGAATGAAAAATTAAAGGTGATTTCTTTTAGGTCATCAGAAATGACAATTTATATATGAAAAATTAAATTACTGACATAATTCTATCATCATATCACATGAATCTGAAGATTCTATTGTTGGCATTGGTTTCCCCGATATTTTTCTAATCAGAATTCTATGGAGAAATTATGGGAGGACCACGTAAAGGTTGCTAACATCCCAAGTAAAAGTTATTTTTGTGGAATGAACGGGATTCGAACTTGGGATACCTAGGTTGTCAGTCTGTGTTGTTAACCACTGAACCATTGTATGAATATTACTGCAAACACTGGAGAAGCATAAGCTTTTTTCATCATTTTTGATGGATGATATGTACTAGTTTTATTATATTTTACTAGCTGGACGCCCGGCATTGCCCAGTCATACAATACGCTTATATTTTAATTTATGCAGAATGCGTACGCATTATTATAGAATCAATCCTCTATTGATTATTATATATTACGAGGAATATAAATAAATAGATAATAATGATAATATCATTCATTGACTTCCGTATGTGTTTGTTTACAACATCACGTCAATTGATATTTGGGATTGATGATGAATGCTCACTTCTGATTAATATTTCGTTTTAAAATATCCAAATGAAGAAATGATTTGCAGCAATTTTAAATGGTACCTCTTTTGTTGTAGATTGAACTCATTAATAAGAAAAAAATCAAATCAAATAGTGAGACCCGGGCTTGAACATGGGATCATTCGATCTGTAGTCGAATGCTCTACAACTGAGCTATATCTCCAGATGTCAATAATTCTTTTTCTTAAGAAGAAATCATTGCTAAAATTTTATTATCTCCCTTGCCAGTGTGAAAAAAATTATTCTTTTTTATCTATAAGAAAAAAACTATTTTTAGGAACGGATATTTTGTGATTTTCGATACTTATCCGATAAATTTCTGCATAAAACATATCTAAGAAATATAAATTAACTTTGTGTAAAATTTGAAAAAGATAGGCTCAGACGTTTCGGAACCAATGAGGAAGGAACTCTCTCTCACACACACACACACATACACACACACACAAACAAAGTGACTTTTACAGAATAGTAGAGATTCATGACTTAAAAATTGGGAATTATAAAAAAAGATAAAAGGAACATTCTTCTTTGCAAGTCTTTTTTTTTTTTTTTTTTCCTTTTTTTTTTATACGGTGGTCACCACTTATCAAGGCCAGGAAGCCACTCAGGGATAAGGGCTATTGCAAGTACATTACATTAGTGCGGAGATTTGATGAAGTGTTTACTTAAGGGGGCGGTTCATTAGGAATTTGTTAACGTTGGACTTGAAGACATCCAAGTTGTAGTCAGGTGGGAAGCAGGCATACGGAACAGAGTTCCACAGGCGTGCAATTCTAAGAAAGAAGCTTTGTTCATGGAATCCACATTTTGATTTACGCACAATCATGACGTCATATGATAGTTCCCTTTTTTTTAACAAATTATTGTTGTAATCTGCAAGATATTTCAAGATGCAGACAAAGAAGTGCTACATTAAATGGTTCACTTCTCCACAATCGCAGATGGTTGGATTGATTTTAAATCCTATTTGGCCATAGCAACTTTTTATCACCCCATTCCTATTTTCAGGTCACTTTTGGATCCAGGGTAATTCTGATTCAGGGATCTTTTTTTAAATTCATTCATATTCAGCATATCACGTTGACACACTAGTTCTCGCCAGATCACCAAACGTTGAGCCTGGCCAGTACCAGATCGGTGACCATTTGGGAAGGCTAGGCGCTGTATGTACCTTCTGGGAAGGTTGGGCATGGGGCAAGCACCCTCACCCTGTAAAAAAAAAAAAAAAAAAAAAAAAAACTCCTCACTACAAAACATCTACAAAAGTTGTAGATGGCCTATGCCCCACCCCAGGGGCTCATGGGCTATGGATGGATGGAACCATATTCAGCACAAATAAACTTCGTTCTGTGTTTGATTTGTTCAACAAGTTTAAGTCGTAAATGTCTAACTGTTTTCGATTTACTGTCATCAGGGCATACTTACAGGAGGTAGTGCCTCAGAAGGAGGGATTCCCAAAGTCAGGTGGAGGATGTAGGAGGATACAGTATAACGTTGTCCAGAAACCAACACACGTTGTGTCTAGTTTCAGTCACAAAGGAGACCAAGACAAAAAATAGGAAATAACTCCAACTCGCTTGTTATTTTGTACAACAACATTTATTTTCTCATTTTCTTTTTATTATTGTGACGTCCCTCACGTAATCGTGTTCTCGAGTGTTATCCACGTTTCTGCTGCAATCGCTCTCTTTTTCCTTTTTATAGTCTTCTCTTCTTCACTGGATGTAATTTGCATTCGTTTACATACGTACATCTGTGTTATGTTATTGAATAATACCAACTTTTTTTTTTATTATAGAAGTTAAAAAAAGCCGGATAACAATGTGGTTTTCTTCTCCCCCCCCCTTTTTTCTTTTTCTCCTTAGAATAAATTATTTATCTTAAAGAATAAACAATTTTTGACTTAAAAAGTCTTCATCAGGTTTTGACATTGTTTTGTAAATCATCTTTCTCGTTACAGACATAAAATCTCTCATAGAAAGTAGCCCATCGAGATGTTGGTCAAAGTTCCAACAGTTTTCTTATTAAATCTTTTCGTGCTTATTCAGATTGGCACTTACAGCGAAAAACCCCCAAAAAAGTGAAGAAAAACTTTTCCATTGTATCTACTTGTCATAGATTGAAGAAACTATATTCCACAAATCACAAAAATTGATCAAGTATGTTTTTTTATTTACAAAAAACAAATTTGATGTTTTTTACCCATAAGTAACAGATGAGGCCATGTTTCTCTAGAGAACATATTAAGGGGAGTTAATCAATGATTATTTTAATAGTCTCCACGTGTATTAGAGTTGTCTGCCCTTGTCTACCAATTCGTTGATTTCATTCTTTTTTCACCCTCGTCGAAACAGTAAAATTTAATTTTCTTGAATAAAAAGACTAAAAGTACATGATCAAATTACGTGAATTTTTTTATTTTTATTTTTTCATCTCCATCCTATGACTGGTACGTACATCATACAGACATTTATGTATTTTTCTTTAATTTTAAATGCTGCCATAAGTGCCAATCTTAACAAACATCAACTTTTTTTTTTTTTTCCTTAAATGTTACTAATCAGAATTTAATGTGATCAATCACAAATCATTTCGTGACATGTGACAAACCAAAATGATTATTTTCATGCAGTTGTGTCTTTTGACTATCAGTCTAAGTTATCACAAAACATTGTCATATCATAAACTTTTTTTCTCTCTTATCAATATTTTCAGAACGCAATATGTCTTCGGATGAACGCCTTTCAGATACTGTCAGCAAATGGGAACGTCTGATGAAGACTGGCTCCAGCAGAGACCCTAGACTTATGTTTAAGGTAATAATAAACTTGTAGATGGTTATATATATTTCTATGTAGAGGACGCACTCGTGAAAAACTAATTAACATTATGATCCATAAACATATATATATATATATATATATATATATATATATATATATATATATATGTATACTTTCTATTTGTTCTTTTACATAAGCAGTAATATGAAAAGGTTTCTTATTACTAGTTTCATTCTTCATAAAAATTCAAATATCTCCAATTCTTTATAAAATTTTAAGCAAAGGGATTAAAAATAAATTAAATATTCTCCAGATTTCAATTTCTTTGAGGTATTTTAAAGGATCTTTATAGGTGCATAATATGGGCACAAACTCCTATTTGAAAATTCAAATATTTCAGGTTTACATTAAATTTGATTCATAGTCATTAGACATGAATTAAGCAAGATTCCCTGAATTGTAATTTTTTCTTAAGACCTATTAAGTTTAAGCCTTCAATTTTAGACATTTTCTAGAATGAAAATCATGTAACAGATTTTGATCAAAATTAGAATAAGGATTCTAAACATAAAGTTTAACTATCATTATATCTTGATTTTAATCTTTGTAAGGAGACATGAAAGTTGTGCAAAAACTTCTGTTAGAGGAATAAATTTTACCTATCCTAGGATGGGTATTCTTTTCATAATCAATATAAAGAAATACCTAGTAATAGTACCTATTTACCATGCCTCCCCATGGGACAGAATTAGACACCAGGGTCGTTTTTTAAAATAAAAAATTGTCTCAGTCGTGAAGGACTGATCCTCCACCGAAACAGAACAAGAAATTGAAGTGCAGTATCTGAAGAACAGATACTACACTTTGAGGTATTTATTTGCTCCCCCACTGAGCAAATTAGGCACAAGGCCGATTTTTAAAGTGAGGAGTGAAGGGGAAATGGGGACCAACTCCCTGGGGAGTAGGGGAGCTGGATAGTGACAATTGGTATGAAGGGTTGCCCCTTCATTGACCAAGGTCTTATATGTGGGGTCAGTATTTATTTGCTTCCCCACTGAGCAAATTAGGCACAAGGCCGTTTTTTAATGTGGAGAGAGAGGGAGGGGGGAGGGAAAGGGGGATCCTGCTCCCGAGAGGTGGGAATGGGAGCTGGATAGTAACTGTGGTCGTAGGGTGATCCGTACCTTGACCAAGTTCAGATATGTGGGGGTAACCCCACATATGGTCTTTGCTAGTCATAGCTAGTCTTTGCTTGCAGCATCTGCCGGAACAGACACTTTGATCTTATCCCCCCGTGCCCAAGGTCTTATATGTGGGGTCGCCCTGACATATGGTCTTTGCTTGCAGTAACAGATGGTATTTATTTGCTCCCCCACCGAGCAAATTAGGCACAAGGCCAATTTTTAATGTGAGGAGTGAAGGGAGGGGGAAGGGAAAAAAAGGAGACCAGCTCCCGAGAGGTGGGAAATGGAAGCTGGTTAAAGGTCAGGCATGTGGGGTTGCCCCCACATCTGATCTTTGCTAGTCATAGCTAGTCATAGCTTGCAGCATCTGCCGGAACAGATGGTATTTATTTGCTCCCCCACCGAGCAAATTAGGCACAAGGCCAATTTTTAATGTGAGGAGTGAAGGGAGGGGGAAGGGAAAAAAAGGAGACCAGCTCCCGAGAGGTGGGAAATGGAAGCTAGTTAAAGGTCAGGCATGTGGGGTTGCCCCCACATCTGATCTTTGCTAGTCATAGCTAGTCATAGCTTGCAGCATCTGCCGGAACAGATGGTATTTATTTGCTCCCCCACCGAGCAAATTAGGCACAAGGCCGATTTTTAATGTGAGGAGTGAAGGGAGGGGGAAGGGGAAAAGGGGACCAGCTCCCGAGAGGTGGGAAATAGGAGCTGGTTAATGGTCAGACATGTGGGGTTGCCCCCACATCTGGTCTTTGCTAGTCATAGCTAGTCATAGCTTGCAGTATCTGCCGGAACAGATGGTATTTATTTGCTCCCCCACTGAGCAAATTAGGCACAAGGCCGTTTTTAATGTGAGGTAAAAACCAGCTCCCCTAAAAGGGGTCACTCTGGTTACCAAAAATAATAATTGTCCCAGTATAGAGGGTTTCCCCTCCATTGACTGGTACAAATTATCTTAAGTGCAGCATCTGCCGGAACAGATGGTATTTATTTGCTCCCCCACCGAGCAAATTAGGCACAAGGCCAATTTTTAATGTGAGGAGTGAAGGGAGGGGGAAGGGAAAAAAGGGGACCAGCTCCCGAGAGGTGGGAAATGGGAGCTGGTTAAAGGTCAGGCATGTGGGGTTGCCCCCACATCTGGTCCTTGCTAGTCATAGCTAGTCATAGCTTGCAGTATCTGCCGGAACAGATGGTGTTTATTTGCTCCCCCACCGAGCAAATTAGGCACAAGGCCAATTTTTAATGTGAGGAGTGAAGGGAGGGGGAAGGGAAAAAAAGGAGACCAGCTCCCGAGAGGTGGGAAATGGAAGCTGGTTAAAGGTCAGGCATGTGGGGTTGCCCCCACATCTGATCTTTGCTAGTCATAGCTAGTCATAGCTTGCAGCATCTGCCGGAACAGATGGTATTTATTTGCTCCCCCACCGAGCAAATTAGGCACAAGGCCGATTTTTAATGTGAGGAGTGAAGGGAGGGGGAAGGGAAAAAAAGGAGACCAGCTCCCGAGAGGTGGGAAATGGAAGCTGGTTAAAGGTCAGGCATGTGGGGTTGCCCCCACATCTGATCTTTGCTAGTCATAGCTAGTCATAGCTTGCAGCATCTGCCGGAACAGATGGTATTTATTTGCTCCCCCACTGAGCAAATTAGGCACAAGGCCGATTTTTAATGTGAGGAGTGAAGGGAGGGGGAAGGGGAAAAGGGGACCAGCTCCCGAGAGGTGGGAAATGGGAGCTGGTTAATGGTCAGACATGTGGGGTTGCCCCCACATCTGGTCCTTGCTAGTCATAGCTAGTCATAGCTTGCAGTATCTGCCGGAACAGATGGTGTTTATTTGCTCCCCCACCGAGCAAATTAGGCACAAGGCCAATTTTTAATGTGAGGAGTGAAGGGAGGGGGAAGGGAAAAAAAGGAGACCAGCTCCCGAGAGGTGGGAAATGGAAGCTGGTTAAAGGTCAGGCATGTGGGGTTGCCCCCACATCTGATCTTTGCTAGTCATAGCTAGTCATAGCTTGCAGCATCTGCCGGAACAGATGGTATTTATTTGCTCCCCCACCGAGCAAATTAGGCACAAGGCCGATTTTTAATGTGAGGAGTGAAGGGAGGGGGAAGGGAAAAAAAGGAGACCAGCTCCCGAGAGGTGGGAAATGGAAGCTGGTTAATGGTCAGGCATGTGGGGTTGCCCCCACATCTGATCTTTGCTAGTCATAGCTAGTCATAGCTTGCAGTATCTGCCGGAACAGATGGTATTTATTTGCTCCCCCACCGAGCAAATTAGGCACAAGGCCGATTTTTAATGTGAGGAGTGAAGGGAGGGGGAAGGGGAAAAGGGGACCAGCTCCCGAGAGGTGGGAAATGGGAGCTGGTTAAAGGTCAGGCATGTGGGGTTGCCCCCACATCTGGTCCTTGCTAGTCATAGCTAGTCATAGCTTGCAGTATCTGCCGGAACAGATGGTGTTTATTTGCTCCCCCACCGAGCAAATTAGGCACAAGGCCAATTTTTAATGTGAGGAGTGAAGGGAGGGGGAAGGGAAAAAAAGGAGACCAGCTCCCGAGAGGTGGGAAATGGAAGCTGGTTAAAGGTCAGGCATGTGGGGTTGCCCCCACATCTGATCTTTGCTAGTCATAGCTAGTCATAGCTTGCAGCATCTGCCGGAACAGATGGTATTTATTTGCTCCCCCACCGAGCAAATTAGGCACAAGGCCGATTTTTAATGTGAGGAGTGAAGGGAGGGGGAAGGGAAAAAAAGGAGACCAGCTCCCGAGAGGTGGGAAATGGAAGCTGGTTAAAGGTCAGGCATGTGGGGTTGCCCCCACATCTGATCTTTGCTAGTCATAGCTAGTCATAGCTTGCAGCATCTGCCGGAACAGATGGTATTTATTTGCTCCCCCACTGAGCAAATTAGGCACAAGGCCGATTTTTAATGTGAGGAGTGAAGGGAGGGGGAAGGGGAAAAGGGGACCAGCTCCCGAGAGGTGGGAAATGGGAGCTGGTTAAAGGTCAGGCATGTGGGGTTGCCCCCACATCTGGTCCTTGCTAGTCATAGCTAGTCATAGCTTGCAGTATCTGCCGGAACAGATGGTGTTTATTTGCTCCCCCACCGAGCAAATTAGGCACAAGGCCAATTTTTAATGTGAGGAGTGAAGGGAGGGGGAAGGGAAAAAAAGGAGACCAGCTCCCGAGAGGTGGGAAATGGGAGCTGGTTAATGGTCAGACATGTGGGGTTGCCCCCACATCTGGTCTTTGCTAGTCATAGCTAGTCATAGCTTGCAGTATCTGCCGGAACAGATGGTATTTATTTGCTCCCCCACTGAGCAAATTAGGCACAAGGCCGTTTTTAATGTGAGGTAAAAACCAGCTCCCCTAAAAGGGGTCACTCTGGTTACCAAAAATAATAATTGTCCCAGTATAGAGGGTTTCCCCTCCATTGACTGGTACAAATTATCTTAAGTGCAGCATCTGCCGGAACATATGGTATTTATTTGCTCCCCCACCGAGCAAATTAGGCACAAGGCCGATTTTTAATGTGAGGAGTGAAGGGAGGGGGAAGGGAAAAAGGGGGACCAGCTCCCGAGAGGTGGGAAATGGGAGCTGGTTAATGGTCTGGCATGTGGGGTTGCCCCCACATCTGGTCTTTGCTAGTCATAGCTAGTCATAGCTAGTCATAGCTTGCAGTATCTGCCGGAACAGATGGTATTTATTTGCTCCCCCACTGAGCAAATTAGGCACAAGGCCGTTTTTAATGTGAGGTAAAAACCAGCTCCCCTAAAAGTAGGCAAAAAGGGGGCACTCTGGTTACCAAAAATAATAATTGTCCCAGTATAGAGGGTTTCCCCTCCATTGACTGGTACAAATTATCTTAAGTGCAGCATCTGCCGGAACAGATGGTGTTTATTTGCTCCCCCACTGAGCAAATTAGGCACAAGGCCGTTTTTAATGTGAGGTAAAAACCAGCTCCCCTTAAAGTAGGCAAAAAGGGGGCACTCTGGTTACCAAAAATAATAATTGTCCCAGTATAGAGGGTTTCCCCTCCATTGACTGGTACAAATTATCTTAAGTGCAGCATCTGCCGGAACAGATACTACACTTTGATCTTGACCAAAAAGGCCAAGTTAATAGTAGCAGTGCATCAAATATCGATAGTGACATCACTCTCCAGTAATGCTGGAGATGATAATGCATGGAATAATTTTCCATCCTCTCTGAATGCTATGGGTGGCAACCGATTCTTGATTTCCACAGAGATATATACATGCACTAAAATTACAACGTTTAGCTAACATATTGTACAATAAATTGTCGGCAAATGTTTGTTATATATAATCCAAGGTTATTATTTTCCAGAGGTGAAGTAACCAATAAAGTTTTAACAAGGTTAATACAAGAGTGCTCAATACTGAGGCAGCAATCACATGTAAAGGTGCTGCAATCATTTTATATATATATATATTATATGGAAAAATGCGCGCATGAAAAGTAATATTCTTAAGATTTTATTAAACCTGGAAAAGTAAAGGACAAGAAATTCAACCTGGAAAGTAAAGAACAAGATATTCTAGTAAAGTAAAAAATAAGAATTTTTTAGACTTAAAATATTGCAGCTAAAAATAAAATTTGAATATTGATAAATATTTTATTTATTATTTGCATATGTTGTTGTTTATTGCTGAGTTAGAAAGGGTGTCAGTCGCTGGATTGAAATTATTTCCCCCCTATTATTTGCATATATTTATGTAGTGAAAATTGTTTGAATAAAATTAATTCATTAGTTAGTTAGTTAGTAGATGGAATTAATAATTTTATAATTTACATAAAAATTAATAATTTTATTATATCATAATTAGGATCATTTAATTCATTTTTTAGCTGCAATATTTTAAGTCTAAAAAATTCTTATTTTTTACTTTACTAGAATATCTTGTTCTTTACTTTCCAGGTTGAATTTCTTGTCCTTCACTTTTCCAGGTTGAATAAAATCTTAAGAATATTACTTTTTATGCGCGCATTTTTCCATATAATCCATGATTTTTCCAGGCATTGCTATTGTATTAATATATAAATTTATAATATTTATTAATGATTGTCAAAAAAATTAGCTCTCAAGCACACATTTATGCAATATTTATCATTCAATCACAGTAGTTCCGAGCCAGGGTCTCTACCGAGACTGCGGTTCATGAATTTGTGATCTGTATAGAGCGTAAACTAACAAAAAAGGAGATGGCACTCGGTGTCTTTTTAGATATTGTTGGAGCTTTTGACAACATACCCTTCAGTAGTATGTTCAAGTTGCTACGAGAACTCAATGTGCCACCAGTACTCATCCGATGGATTGAGTATATGGCGAGGCACAGAACAGTTCAAGTAGAACTACTGAGGGCAACTGTTAAAAGGGAACTAGTTAAATGAACCCCCAAAGTGGGATTTTATCACCTTTGCTATGGAACTGTATGCTGAATCCTCTTTTAAAGTTCGGTTTTTTAAATATAAAAAAACAATACACGGGATTGAACCTAAAATCTTTCCACCAACCCCCGGTACTCTAACCGTTACGCTAACATGTCATATTGGCAAAATCGCAGTAAAAAATATTTATATACAAAAAAAAGTTATGCAAAATAAAAAAAAGCGTTAGTCACTTATGTACTTACTCTCCTGTTTGTGAACCCACATATTTTGTTGTAACTTTTTTTCTACTGAACCAATTTTCGAAATTTTTTTTTCAAAATGTAGCTAATGAGGTGTTCTATCCAACTATATAACCTCTTTGAAATTTGGTTGCGAACGGAATTAGTGGTGGGGGTTTGAATGTGTCTCGATTCATTCAATTTCGGACTTAAGCATATATTCAACCACTACCGTGGTTGAATGATATATATGTATGTATAACAGAAATCCAATTAATCTAATATACTAAATTTTCCTATATATTTTAATCAGTCAAATACATGCTCAAATATTCCTCTTATGTTAGAAAAAAAAGTCCATTTTAATTGTTTTAATTTTTCTTAATTTGTTATTAACTCACCAAGTGAGTACTAAACTTTCTATAACTCTCGATTTTCTCACTCTCTTTATTAACAGATTTTTTTTTGTTTTCCAAAATATTTTTAAAATTTTACCATCAATTAAACTAAAATATTTTTTAATTTTACCATCAATTAAGCCAAAATATTTTTTTAATTTTACCGTCAATTAAACCAAAATATTTTTTAATTTGACCATGAATTAAACATCAAAGTTCATGATTTTAAATTAAATTCAAAACAAAAAAAAAGTAAAATCCAAATGAATGACAACAAAATTTTTTCATATCTAATTTTCTAAACATGGATATATACATTCAAATACATGTTAAACAATAGTACTACTAGTGGTGATATTATCTTTTGTTTGTAATGGACAATTCCTATCTTTTTATTTTTCCCCTTTATTACTTTCGATTGTTTATTAACAAAGAGAAAGAGTGACAGAAGTGAGGATGATAGATACCACATAAAATAAGAAGACCAAGCGACATACAGTGAGAGGATGAGAGTGATAAATAAAAACTAATCAGGAAATGGGGTCACGTAGGAAATTAATTGTTCTGATTAGTTGCAAATTTGCAATCAAGATAGAAGCTTTTTTTTTTTTTCAAACATAACATAATCCCAAAAACAAGAAATGTATTTTTTTGTGTGTGTGCGTGAGATTAAATATATATGTTTAAAAAAAAAAAAGCTTTATAGAAATAAACGTTGATTAATTCAGGTTTAGTATGATAATAGATATAGCCTGGTGGAAAATTCTATCTTTTAATATTGATATTGAAGTGTTTAGTATTCAGTCTTACAGGGTGACCCTTCCCCCCCCCCCAAAAAAAAAACGGACCCCAACTCTAATTAGGCCCTGTTTCTTAGTGTTTTGTCCGAATGAAATGAAACTTTGGTCATAACTAGTTTATTATATTCAAAACATCACATCAAAACACTATGGTCTTTGGCCTTTTTTTCTCCGTTCTACAGCATATGTTCTAGATGGCCTCCATTTAGCTCCATGCATTTCTTGAGGTGCAGCACGAAGTTGTCCATGACATTCTTACAGACCAAATTGGTAATGACTCTCATCTCCTCCTTGATGACTTCCTTGAGTTCTGTGATGGTTCTGGGTTTCCCTGTGTAGACTCTGTCCTTAAGATAGCCCCAAAGAAAAAAAATCTGGGGGCTTAGGTCTGGGCTATGAGATGCTCACTCAAAATCAATCTTAAGACTGATCACTCCGCCTCCAAAGTTCTCTTTCAGCCAATCTCGGGACAGGTTTGAGGTGTGAGAACTTGCTCTGTCTTGCTGGAACCAGAACTTGCTCATGAGCGACAGGTAGATGGTCTGGAGCTCACTCTTGAAGGTTTTGAGGATCTCCACATACCGTTCCTTGGTGACTGTCACTGCTGCGCCAGATTCTTCAAGATTGTAGCCCACATCATGCACTTAGGAGAGTGCAGGGGCTTAGTGACTACTTCATTGGGTCTGGAGGACCCCGAGAAGACATTTGTCTTGGAGTTCGCCTTTCCATCAAGATGGAAGTGGACTTCATCTGAGGTCCAAAGGAGGTTAAGGAAACTTGGTGTCTTCTCGAGCATCTTGACTGCCATAGCCCTCCTCTGCTTCTTGTCTGAGGATGTAAGGGTCTGCAGTGTCTGTATTTTGTATGGGTAAGCCCTGATATCGTTCACCAGCACTCTCCTGCAAGTCTCACGGGACATACCGAGAGACTGACTTCACTTACGCACAGAGCGTTTCGGACTCTGCTGGAGAAACTCTCACTCTTTCAACCAGCTTGGCTGTTCGCTTCTTGAGACGTCCCGAGTGGCATGGACGGTTCTCTCTGGCAGCGTTGAGGTTCTCCACGGTCCCATACTTCTCGAAGTGGTCTACCCAGTTCTGAATTCTGCTTTTGGATGGAGCCCTTTTCACATTCGAACTGACGCATGAAACTGTCCTGAGTTTTCTTAAACGAGCCTGTCTTGTAGTAAAATTTAACACAGTGTATTCTTTGTCCCAGCTCCCACTGGGGTCTTGGTGTACTCACGGTTGTTGATTCTGCCATGTGCTATAAAATAAGGGCAATTGGTGAATGAATAAAGGAGATATCACATAAAGTGTACACGGGGTCCGTTTTTTTTGGGGGGGGGTCACCCTGTATGTAACAAAATAGATTTTTATAAACATGAGTGTAAGAGAGGTAACTCTTTTCAATCAACATGAAATGGTTTAACTAATGCAAATGTTACTTTTTTATCTTTATTCACAATAAAAATAAATGCAAAAATTGGACCCATTTTCTCGTCCTAATAGCAAAGTCAAAACTTTCCTACTTCAAATTAATTTAACTTGACACAATTTTTTTCATCTTTTTATTTATATATATATATATATTATATATATATATATATATATATATATACTGTTTATGTATATGCAATATCAGTCGGTTTACTAATTTGCATATTCGTTTTAAAAAGAACATTTATTAATTAACTATTGTTTTTAATTCAATAGTTGTTTTGATTTTAACATAAAAAAAATAGTTTTGTTTCCCAATATTGTTTTATTTCCTGGACAAATATTTAGCATTTGGGTTCAAATGTTCCCTCCTTTTGAGGGACTCACTTGATTTTCAACAAGTTGTGATCTATTTCTAAATTGCAAGTGAAAAGAAAAATTGATGTCTTTTTTCTTTTTCTTTCGTTACGGTCACATTCTAACAATAAATTTGTTTCAAAATCACCAAAAATGTTAATGCTTATTCATATAACAAATTACAATAAAGTGAATTAGATGTTTATTATTTTAAATTAATGTAGCAAATTTTTCAAAGTGTCAATGTCAGCTAGTTCACAGGATATTGCATTTTTTCTTTTTTTTTCAATAAAAAAATAAAAAATAAAAAAGTAATAAATAAATAAAGCTTACTTTCATAGAATGACTTATAAAATAATGCTAAATTAGTTTTAAAACCTTTTTTCACAGAAGAGACATTGATTTCAAGCCTGTCTCTGCTCTATCATTAATCTCATGGCAAGTGCTCATATGAGCTTCAATCTATGGTCCTTCCTTGCTAAACTCACAAAAAACGCTCCTCTAACTACAACGACCATCAACCTTCCCCCCTCCCACTCTCTATCTGTGCCTAAATCTAAACACAAATTCCATGAGCAAAGCTTTTTTCCTAGAACTGCCTGCCTGTAGAATGATGTTCTGATGGCCTGTTATCACCTTCAAGTTTAATGTAAACAAATTCTTGTTGAGCCGCCCTCTCTAAATAATCCATTTCTACCACTGACTATTAATACGCTGTTGTCTCAGTGACCACCATACACTCATTAACCCTTATCCTCAAGTGACTTTCAGGCCTTAATAAATGGAGATTCCTATGTAAAAATATTTTGCAAAACAAAAAAACTGTCTCATTTCCACAATATTCTCCATAGTAAAAGTCATCTTGTGTCTAACTTTGCCCTTATGGTGAGGCAAGTAAAAATGAGATTTTATAGCCGATAAAAACAATCGATTCCAAAAAATATATATATATATATATATATATATATATATTCATCATTTTCAATCCTCTCATAATTTCAACTCATAATCTATCCATCTTATTAATCCTCATCTTCAAGTGGCTTTTGGCCTTGATAAGGCGGTGACTCTTTATAAAAAAATTTTTTTTTTAACTTTTTTACTTTGAAGGTCACCACTTATCAAGGCCAGAGTGCAACTCTAGGATAAGGGTAAGTGTCAGGTAGATAGTGAGACATGATCAGTTATGGTGGGACTTAGGTAGGGCTTGATTATTTTAGAAGACGGCTCAATAGGAATTTATTCGTATTAGATTTGAAGATAGGCATGTTATAGTGAATCGGGAAGCAGGCCCATGGTATTGCATTCCACAGACGAACAGTTCTAGGAAAGAAACTCTGCTCATGGAATTTTCGTTTCGCCTTTTCTTTTTTTTTTTTCTTTACATACATTTGCATTGAAATTAAAACTTTTATGAAAAGTTTGTTACTGTTATGATTTTTAATTAATTCCATATTATTATTTTTTTCTTTTTAAAAGAAACGCTTATTCATTGAACCGTACACAAACATTAATGATGCCGTTGAATGTGACCTGGTCTTCCATCAGCTGGTTGAGGACGTTTTTGAGCAAAGAATCCCGATCTCACCACAGGATGCTGTAAGTTTTATTTTATTTTGTTTTTGTTGCATTTTAAAATTAAAAGTTTAAAAAATAACACACGCTGAGATAGATGCAATGCTTGTAATAATTTTGAATTTTTATGAGAAGAAACCAATTTTAATCTATAAAATGTCCATTACCCTCTGAATTTTAAATTCTTGGAGTTAAAACAATTATTAAATTTGACAAAAAAAAAAAGAAAAAGAGATATTATTCATCAGTAATTGGTTTTTTAAACGTTTTTTTGTCTTTTTTTTTAGGTTCGACTTTGCGCCCTCAAACTCCAGTCTGAAAATGAAGATATTCGTAGAGGAGAGACTGACTACAGGTAACTATAGATTTCTATGCTCAAATTAATCATGAAATACATTTTTCAGATGCCTTAATCAAGATCTTCAGTGATGCACTGTCTTCATTGCTGATTTTGGATTCCACATCATATTGGCTCAGACACCAACCCCAACCTGACTCCGGACACACCAGATCATCTCTTTGAAAACTATCAGTTATGTGTGCCGACATTGCAAAAAAAAAATAAATAAAGTGTTCTAACAATCTTAGATTTTTCTAATATATATATATATATATATATATATATATATATATATATATATATATATAAGAACAAGTAGTTAATAAAACATGTTAAAAACACTTTGAAAAAGAGTTAAAACACATTTAATTTTAAAAAGGAAACACTAAACAAGTAGGACTATCCACTTATTTAGTGTTTCCTTTTTAAAATTAAATGTGTTTTTAACTCTTTTTCAAAGTGTTTTTTAATACTTGTTCGTATTATAAGCTCTATCTATCTATCTATTGGTTTTATCGAGCTTTTACATCTGGTTGAGATTAATTTGTAAATATTAATTCTTTAATATTTTATGTTGCCATCTTGGATCATTTTGGTAAACTTAACTGTAATTCTTATTTTATTATATATATATATATATATATATATATATATATATATATATATATATATATACACACACACTAGAAGCATGCCTATCCCAAGGCAGGTGAAGGACTGTGCTAATGGGACTTATATACAATGTAGTTGAGATAAATTTGATTGAGAGAGCTAACATATTTCATTATGCGAGTCTGCTATTGAACCTAACTAGACTGGTGCCACTTGTAATCCCCCTCCTCCAAATAAAATATTTGTTATTTGTTTAAGAACTGGAATTAAGGTTTCCTTGTGATTAGAATTCTTTGTTGTGACGCTGACTGAATTGAACATTCAATCGAAACACAATGAGTGGGACGATCCCAGCCTGTGCAATAAACACCCAAGTGCATGGTGATACACAGAAAAAAAACTTTACAACTATTATATACTCCAAATTGTTTTGTAAAGAATAAAAAAAAAATGATCAAATGTTTCTCAAACATCCTGCATGTATATCGCCTTTTTCATTGTAATTGAAATCTGTTCTGTATTTTATTATTTTTTTTTTTTACTAGTAGGACCCGTGTATAGGCGTTGCCCGGTGGGAGTATGCCCACCCATCCAATGTGTGAAAAAAAATAATAATAATAATTAAACTATGGTTGTTAGTGGGAGCCACTGCCGGCCCAGTAAACTAGCGGACACTGGTGCCTGTGGCCCAAATGAATCTACCATGATAAAGTAACAACGTTAGTATTTAGAAACCCATTCTTAACATGGGAATTTGATTACATGCTGTGATTATTCTGTGTTTTCACCTACCGTGTCAAATAAAAGATGTTGCGATTGTGATGTTGCTCATAAGATACAATGCAGTATTTTTTATCATGACTGAATGTGTCTAAAATGGTGTTCGAAAGCTACATAAGATAGTGGCTACTAGGCTAGATGTATTGAATTATTATGTGGTATCTGTTGTTGCAAACCTACGATACTTTGGTCCTGAGGGAAATTTCTGCAGTCATTTTATTATATATGAAGATTTATATAACCAATATTAATTTTGACTCACGCGTGGACATAATGATATTAATGTTTAATCCGACTTCTTTTTTTCTTAATTCAGTTCAGTGATGAGAATATTGCCCCGTGATATGCGACCACACGTGAATGTTGAAGAAATTTCTGCTGCGTACAAGGCACTCAATGATGTCTCGCCCCAACAAGCTATCATGTCGTTTATTCAGTTGCTGAAAAATTGGCCACTTTTTGGTTCAACAGTATTCGAAGTTTCTGTGAGTATTTGAAAAGAAAAAAAAAATATTTATTAAAATTAGATTTATTTAAGCGAAACAGAACATCCCAGCTTAGATATCAACTGGTTTATGATTGCTATTTAACTATAGTTCAACTGGTCAGACAGCCGAGCACCAGGCTCTAAATTGAATAGGTATATAAACACATGTACAGATATTTGTATTTATTAATATACTAGCAACATATGAGGTGTCTTAAATAAGTTTCCAGACATTTTTGCTTACAGACATTCAATATGATCGTAGACTCTTGAAAATTCAGTATGCTATTGCTATATTTCTTATGAGATGACTTATCAATTTTTATGATTTCAGATTAAAATGAACAGCTATAGCAGGAATTGGAATACACCCTACTAAAGCCTGATTGTCACAACTGGTGAATTTCAAAAATACAATCTGGACGTAAGGACACTTTAGAAGAATGATATGCAATAAAATTCTATTTAAAACTTTGAAAAAAAATGCCACAGAAACGTATGGAATGCTTCAGATTGCTTTTAGACCATCTTGCATGAATTGAGCATCAGTTTTTGAGTGGCATAAGAGATTCAAGAAAGATGGGAAGTCTGTAAGAGATGATGAGAGGTGTGGGAGGAGTAAGGAAGTCAGAACATCAGAACTGATTGGCCAAATATAGAATTTCGTGTATCTAAAGAGACAATAAGTGCACAGTTTGATGTCAGTGTGGGAACTGTACACACAATTATTTTCGAGGAACTGAAGATGCAGAAGATTTGGGCAAAGTTTGTCCCAAAGATGCTCAGAAGATCACAGACTATTTGACCAAAATGAGCATCAAGACAGTTTCTCACCCTCCGTATAGTACAGACCTTGCTCCATGTGACTTTTAGTTATTCCCTAAGCTCAAGAAAAACCTTAGACACTGTCGTTATGAGACAATTGAGGAGGCTGTGACGAGGGTTATTGACACACTCACACAAGAGAACTTTAATAGAGCCTTCCAGAAGTTGTTGGAACAGTACAATAAGTGAATTACAGCCAGAGGAGATTACTTTGAAGAGAATTAGAGATTTATGTGTGTACTATCAATAAAAGTGGCCATATGAAAAAGTCTGGAAACTTATTGAAGGCACCTTGTACTTCATAGGATGTCCATCAATAAAAGTTTTGCGGGGAGATTCCACGTAGGCAGGCTTTGGAATCTTCACTCCTTGTTGCAAAGGTGTGGGATTTGCCTGGAATTTGACTTTTGTTTTTTATGCTTCTTGTTAATCCAAACTCCTTTGCTGCATCATCGTCTATTTCTTGTGCTTCTTTCAAGGATGCTGCTCTCGAAAATTAAGGACATCAACACCTACCATCTTATACCACACATTATGTTGTGAAATAAATGTAACATAATTGAAAATTATTGCGAATTCATTCTAATATTGTCATTATTCTTTGATATGTTAACTCATGTCCATCGTGTTCCCCATGAACCGCATTGATATAGCCTTCAAATATGACTCCTTTCATATTACAATGCTTCAAGCTAATTGCTACGTCCTTCTCACCCTTAATCTGTAATGATTCTTTTTCAGCAATCGTATACATCAAGTTTACCAAAGACATTGCTTCTTGCTGTACACGAACATGGTATACACTTTTTGGAACTCAGAACATTTGTGAGTAGAATTTTTACTTTTTCATAAACTTCATTCTCCTATTGATTTACATCAAGAAGTAATTGAATTACATAAACCTCTATATTCTTTAAATTGGAATTCATTATTGAGATGAGTTATTATTTATTTATTTTTATTTATTGCGGACTATTATCTTCATTTTTTTCTTAGTTGTTTCATGACGTTTCGGCCAACTATTCCTCTGGCCTTCATCAGGCGGCACAGTTGATAGAGACATTGAATCTCTATGTTTCCAAGTGAGAATTGTCTGAAGATAGCGGTTTCAATCCTACCCAAAACCACGACAACAACTACAGAAGGCAGTAATTGCAGTGGATGCAGTCAGGAGATTCAGAGTTCCTATCCATCGTGATTACCACCTGATGAAGGCCAGAGAAATAGTTGGCCGAAACGTTGTGAAACAACTAAGAAAAGATGAGGATAATAGTCCGCAATAAATAAAAATTAATACATAAACCTCATCTAATATATCAATCTTATTACCTGCTACCCGAATTAAAATCTATATCTAGTATATAAAGTAGTCTCTTGATCATTTCTTTGTGTGTGTGTGTGTGTGTGTGTGTGTGTGTGTGTGTGTGTGTGTGTGTGTGTGTGTGTGTGCATCATTATACTATGTTGTGAAGAAGAAGAATAAAATGTAATTCAGTTCCTTTCAGGAAATACTATATCTGGCTCGGAATTATTTTTAAAGGTCACATCTTTAAAAAGAAATAAAAAGGGGGACGTAACTCTGCATTTGTCCATACAGTGTTATTTCCACTTAGTTAAATAAAAAAAAAATAAAAAATGGCATAATTTAAAAAAAAAAACAAGAAGATCAAAACAAAGTGCAAATAAATACACTATGCCTTTGTGAAGTAGCTGATGAAGAGGCAGCCTTCGAGTTGCCATTGACTATCATCAATCACCTTAAAGTGCAAATAAATACACTACGAGGCTACACTATTATTGAATATGAATTTTCTAGTGAATAGATTGAAAGTAAAAAACCTGAACTTTTAAATGGCAAGAAATTTCGACTCCAGGATTCAATCCTCTTACTACCAACTCAGCATTATAAAATGAGAATCAAAAGTAAGTGGAGTAATTTAAGAAAAGCAGTGGCACCTTTTCCTATGCCTTTGTGAAGTAGCTGATGAAGAGGCAGCCTTTGAGTTGCTATTGACTATCATCCATTACCTTACTTTAAGATCTTTAAATTATTGGTATGGAAATAAGTAAGAATTAAAAGATAATAATGTGTTATTAAATTATTTCTTCATTTTAATATTTCTGAAAAAATATTTCAAAATATATAAGATATTTTTTTAAGAATTTTTTTTTTTTAATGTTCCTTACAGAACGTTGAAACTGAAACTTAACATTTGGACTGGACGGATATATAAAATTGAATTTTCAATGTTGAGCCTAAATAGCAATACATCTGATAAATTAATATTTGATTCTAACTAGCAATTTTATCCCTTTTATACTTGCAGCATGTTCTTTGTATTAAAAAGTTGTGATTTACTTTAGGTTCATTCCAATAATAATTATTCTGGCAAAGAATATTATTACAATGGAGACATTTTTAAATAATGATTTGGAATGCTCAAAATCTAAAAGATATAATTCCTCTACACTTAAGGGTAAAAATTTGATATTTCATATACGAGGGTCATTCCTAAAGTAAGGCCTTCTATTTTTTTTCACTAAGAAACTAAAACATTGTAGAGTTGCAAAGACAAGAGTGATACTATTAAAACGAGCAATTTTTGCACCCCAGAATTTATTTTTCTACATAGTCACAATCACTTTTGCCAATGATGAATGATGCCTTGGTCATAAAAGTCTGGAGTGTGCTTTGTCACTCATATTTCCGTTGAAATCGACAAACCCATCTTCTAACTGTGCTGATATCAGCTGCATCAGCTTCGTAAATGGTCAACAGTGAATGTTTATCAGTTCAATTTTTTTCTGCAGGGAGTAATTCAATGACGCATCTCTGCTTCTGACGCACATCCATGACAGGGGTTATTTTCTTAGTGTCTTATACTGTCAATACCTGCAACAGAGAGATGAAACTTTCAGATGATGAATGTATAAATTCAGCTATTATAACAATCCAATTTGCAACTCCTTCCGATCCATTCGGGCAGAATAAAAAATAGGAGCCATTGCTTTTGTCAGTCCAAAATGTTTTTGGTTTACCTAAAACATTAAGCTTCAACATTGTTTTTATGAAATAAAAATATTTTTAATTTTAAGAATTAATTTTGATTCTTTTCTTTTTGGTTTCAGAGAGTGATTTCTTCCTTTTCTTATTGTGACGTTGCCCATTCCAGTCCTTCCCTAACCAGCATCATGATTGTCATCGGACATGTTGCGAAAGGATCAAAATATATGTTTAATACGAACCAAGTAAGAACAACAGTCTGTTTTTTTTGGTTTTTTTCTACAAGAGAGTTATCACTTATCAATATTGTATAGTGTGTATTATATCTTTATATATCTTTATTTAAATAAGAAATTCGAAAACTTTGAAGTGTCGGATATATAATGATAAAATCATTTTTTTTTTTATTTACTTTTTTTTGTGTTGTAAGTCCAATATTTCGCTAATAAATAGCCTCTTCAGGGTAGAAAATCCGGTCCGTGAAACTGGTGCACAACACACGCGGACTCACCGGAACAGCATGTACATTTCTCTTCTCTTCCGAGGCATTGCCTCCACTATAACAACAAAATGGGGAAAAGAAAAAAAAAACATCACGGATCGAATTTCCTACCCTGAGGAGGCTATTTATTAGCTAAATATTGGACTTACAACACAAAAAAAAAGTAAATGATTTTATCATTATATCCGACATTTCAAAGTTTTCAAATTTCAAATGGAACTCTCTTCTGTTTGCCTGTTTCCCACCTGACTACAACTTGGATGCTTCAAATCCAACATAAACAAATTCCTGGTAAACCGCCCTCTTAAGTAAGACACTTTATCAAATCTCCATTACTAATGATTACTACAATATTATCCCAATGATTACAGTACACGCAATAACCCTTATCCCCGAGTGGCTTCCAGGCCTTGATAAGTGGTGACTACAATGTAAAAATAAATTTCTCATATAAATTTTATTTTAAAAAAGTGTCTTCAAAAAGTGTGTGACCATCTTTTACTTAAATATATATATATATATATTTCAAAGGCGTACCAGTGGTTTCATTGCATTGAATCAACCATTAAAGGCTGAATGGAATTAATACAATTCATCAGCGACTTTGAAAAGGCAAAACAACGCAAAGTAAACAAGCAGAGAAAAACACTGCTCAACAGATGGTGTCTTTACTCAGAGTTTCTGATGTCAAGATAGACCTTAGTAACAGATTCTGTTTATGGAAGGAAAGGAGGGATGGCAGGAAGGCTAATGTAGGGCGTGTGTGTGAGGGAGAGAGTGTGTGTGTGAGAGAGAGAGAGTGTGCGTGTGTGTGTGTGCTTGTATGTGCGCGTACACGTGTTTCTACATGTATATTTACCAGAGAATATATATATATATATATATATATATATATATATATATATACTGGGGTTTTGTTCATGCTTTCCAAAAACTCTACTTGATTTTATTGTTTGGAGAAATCTTTATTTGGATTTCATCATTGACAGGACAGCCTCGCATCGCTGAATCGATTCAGATCTTTTTTTTTTTCATTTTCTCATCTTGAATCAAGATTCTCCCATTAACTCTAGACTGTTGAACTGACGAACTCACACTCGAACTCTGTCTATTTATATGGATGCATGTGAGTGGGCTGTAATTCCCATTAACTGATCGCACCCAACACACACTCACAACACAGGTATACACTCTGTGAACAAAAGTTCCTGAGTTTGATGTACGTCATAACCTTTGTTAACCCATTAGCATTCCCTGGCACCACAAGCTGCATTCACTCAACACCATGCCAACTCATGCCATGGACTCCATAACATCAAGGTCCAAAAGCCACTCGAGGATTAGGGTTAATTAATGTAAGGTGCTAGTGTAGTAATTGTTAATGGCGTTGATTGGGTAGAGTTTGGAATATTTAAGGGGGCGGCTCAACAAGAACTTGTTTACATTGGACTTGAAGGCTGATTACAAAAAAGACGTAGATTTTTTTTGTTACACAAGTGCCAAAATTGATGAAGGAATGAAAAAGTATGTTTTGCTGATATTAACATGAAATGCCATCTCACTTAGTGAAGTTAAAAAAAAAGAAAAGAAAGAAAGAAATGCCCTTTTCTCTACCCTGCAACCTCTTTCCCACAGAAGAGACGTAGCGAGCCTGTCGTTGTTCTATCATTATTTCCATAGCAAGTGCTCGTCTGAGCTCCATTCTCTCGTCTCCCCTCGCCAATCTTTTTCAAAAAACACCTGACTAGCTGAAACCACCGTCAATAATTTCCCCCACTCCTTATCTGTGCCTAAATCAAAAATTTGATTCCATGAACAAAGCTTCTTTCTTAGAACTGCACGCCTGTGGAACTCTGTTCTGCTTGCCTGTTTCCCTCCCGACTTCAACCTGGATGTCTTCAAGTCCAACACAAACAAATTCCTGATGAACCGCCCCTAAGTAATGACACCTTATCAATTCTCCAATACTATTGCTACACTATCCCATTGATTACTGTACACACAATAACCCTTATCCCCGAGTGGCCATTGGGCCTTGATAAGTGGTGAACTCTGTGTAAAAAAAAAAAAAAGAAAACGTCTTAAACTAGAAAGTTTTAACAGGGGAAAAAAAGGACAAAATCTCCAAGTGTTTTGCTGTTGTCATGTCTTTGTTGGTAGAACTTCAGTGTAAGCAAAGGAAATAAAGTTTAAATGTAATGTAAATAGGCATCTCATTCGTCTCCTCACATAATCCCCTGTAGTAATTCAAGTGACAATACCTTGTTTTAGGTTAATATTAAGTTGATGCAAAAATAATGTTTTCTGGCATTCAACTTCATGTCAAAAAACGACATTACTTGTGCACCAATTTAATAGTAAAAAAAATAATGTACACGATCATCAAACAGAAAAAAAATCAATTTCTTAATCTAATAACAAATTATAAATTGGCTTGTTTAAAAAAAAAAAAAAAAAAAATGTCTGTCATCGACCATGAAAAACAAATCAATAAATGTTCAGATTATTTTTTCTGGCGTGTCACTTTCTCCAACAATATCAGTATTTTTTTGCGTTTAATATTCAATTTAAAACTACTTGGAATACGTTTTCATTCAATTTTCATTCATGTGTGTGTGTGTGTGTGTGTGTGTGTGTGTGTGTGAGTGAGAGAGAGAGAGAGAGAGTGAGATAATGTATGAAAGTGAAGGCCTGAGGATTGCACCGCATGAAAAGAAATGATACGAGAAAAGATCCAACGAATGTGCGAGTCTTCAAAAAACAGGCTTAGTTCTAATGGCCACAGAGGAAGATTAAATCTGGACAGTATAGGGAGATGTGTGCAAGACAGGAATCTTTGTTGGCTTAGTCACACTGAAATAGTTCTTGGAGTAACAGGCTCAGTTGGCAGGGGAAAGCCCAGAAAAATATGGGAGAAAGTGATAAGAAAGTGATTTGAGATAAAGAGAGATAAAAGAAAAGATCTGCCAGAGATAAATCCATTCGGAAGTCGATTCTTAAAAGCCACCCAACACATGTCAGCATACAAAACAGATGTTACACCAAATATGATCATGATGTCAGTCACTGAATTATCCAGGATTTAAAAAAAACAAAACAAAAAAAAAACTATGCTGTCATTGAGCATAAAGAAAGAAACACATCAATAATCACCGGATATCTCCCATTCTTCCATGTTCTTTTTTTTTTTTTTTTTTTTTCCCCCCCTTTTTTATGGTAACCTTCAGTCTTTGTACAGACTAGGAAAGAGTTTTTTTTTTTTTTTTTTTTTTTTTTTACAAATTACTTTTTAACTAGCCGGAGAAAGTTAATGTGATGAGAAACATGATATCAACCTTCAAATGTCTAATAAAAAAATGGTATTCTGCATCTAGTCTGGTGCACTGCAACATCTGCTGTGGCGATATGGTTCGAAACTGGAATTGGTTCTCTGGATGCAGGCCTAGGGGGATGATAAGGAGACCTAGGTTTGCCCAGTTACTAGGGTCCTCCTCTTGACATTGCAATTGCAGACAAAGTCCGATGGAAAGGCAAGGCAATATGATTGGAGCCACCACATGTATATAAAGATATAAATATTCACATGTATATGAAGATATAAATATTCACATGTATATGAAGATATAAATATTCACATGTATATGAAGATATAAATATTCACAAAATTACAGACGCAGCTGGCAAAAGCATGTATAGTTTCTCTGTTGCACATTCCCTTTCACAAACTATCACTTTCCTCAACCCATATCTCAGATTGTGAAGATCAGCAAGCCTCACTTCTCAATCTATTCCTGACTACCGAGGCTTGTTTGATGCCCATAGCCAACTTGGGAACGCTAATTACCTCCTCATAATAGTAGATACAACTGTTAACTTTCAGTCCTGAAGAGCCGTTGTTCAAAAATAATACTACAAACTTGCTGGTTGGGAATCTATCAGAGATTACTTCAGAGACCCTTAAAACCTTTTCTCTCCCTGCTAAACAAATTAGGTAACTGAATGGGCCAAAGCAGGCATAGAAGCACATGAAACAGCACGCAAGAATTTCCACAATGTTTCTCGTCAACCTGTGCATCTGCTATTGCGTATAAGCAGCAAGTATTCCACTGATTCAGATACAAAAAGACTTTAAGAAATCATTGTAATAGTATAATAGCCTCAGCTAAGAGTAGGTATATTGAGATAATTAAAAAACACATTGAGTCACAGAAATTAGGAACTCATGGTTTCTGGAAAATCTATAATAGTGTGTTGAATAATGGACAATCAGCAATTTTCTTGCTATCCAACAACTATGATGTCACATTGAACAGAAAAAGCTGAGTCGCTTCTCCAGCAGTTCACCTTAACCTTCACAAATCACTCTCTCCCAAATTTCCCAATGAGGAAAGAAGCCAAACTTGATGATCTGATCATCAGTCCTTCTCATGTCTGTTTTATTGTAATAAACCTAGACACTTCCAAAGCATGGGAGTCATATTTTATCCCTAGTATATTAATAAAGAAATGCTCTGCTGGGCTGGCCCCTGTCCTCTCCAAACTTTACAACAAATGCCTTGCTGAATCTTACTTCCTAGATAGATGGAAAATTCTTTCTGTGGTATCAATGTTCAAGAATTCTGAAAGAACTTACCCACTCAATTCTCGTCCTATTACTCCTTCCGCTCTTTATTTGCTACCATCTTTGAGTCGCTAATTAATCTAGCGATAGTCCACCACCTCATTAAGGCTAAACTCCTTTCTGACCAACAGTATGGATTTAGGCAAGTCCATTCTGCTGTGGATCTCCTAAGGATTATCTCATTCTGATATTCAGAAACGACCTCCCTGGTGCAATTATGTCCAAGATTTACTGATGACACTGCATTATTCTAGACAAAGATCCAAAACCATTAAATATTACCATCCATTATGTCTCCATTTCACTACAGAGTGGTGAAATGATTAAAGCCGAGAAAATTTATTTAATACTCTATACAGCTATGGCACGAACCACAGTTAGGAATTTATTTATGGAAATCGATCTAGACCAAAAATGCCCAAAACGATTCTTTTTATTGTTTTTGCTTTTTTTTTTTTTTTAAACTAATTTTCCATAACTTGTACTAACAATGAAATGGTAAATATTTATTGATTTTAAGCTGCCAGTAAAACTAAAATTTATAGGTAATCTCCATGCACATATTACATGGGTTTTGCGGTATTTATTTTTATTATTTAATTATATTTATTATTTAATTATTTTTATTATTTAATTATATTTATTTTTATTATTTAATTATTTTTATTATTAATTATATTTATTTTTATTATTAATTATCTTTATTTTTTAATTATTTTTTAATTATATTTATTTTTTAATTATATTTATTATTTAATTATATTATTTAATTACATTTATTATTTAATTATATTATTTAATTATATTTATCATTTAATTACATTTATTATTTAATTATATTTATTTTTATTATTTAATTATATTTATTATTTAATTGCAAAAATGTTTTACAGGTAGAAAATATTCAGTTTTTGCGATAGGTGTGCCACAAAAGTTTAAAGAACTCAGTAGTGTGCCACCATGTAAAAAGGTTGGGAACCACTGTTCTATGCTCATTATCTGATCACCATGTGCCATACACTAATTTTTCTTTTAATTTTTGTCATTTTCTTATACTTTCCAGGCTACACAAATTTCCCAGCTCATCAAAGACTATGTAGAAGAACTAAGATACCGTTCTTTCTCTCTGCAAGCAAGCTCACATCACCAAGCAACAGGAAGTGGAGGCGATGATACTGAAGCGAGCAGAAGTCACCATGATACAGGCTAGCTAGCATTTATTAAAACCCAGGCCTGGTCACAAAGGTGACGATAAACACTCTCTGCTACAACAGCAATAAGAACCCAAAATGAGGGGGGACAAAAGAAATGGCTTTCAAAGACTCAAAGACAAAAAAGGAAAAACAAAGAAAAGAGAAACAAAGATGACGTCAATTTGAGAATAGCCGCAAAAAAAAAAAAAAAAAAAAAATCTGAATTGGTTAACAAATTCCAATGAAATGCAAATTCAAGCCAAACATGTCTTCTTTTTTTCTTTCAGAATTTGAGAATGAAAAAATGGCTAAGAATTCTGTTGCTACAACTGTTCCATAATTTCTTCCCTTTATTTTACCCTCCACGTAAAAATATTCCAACTCTATTTTGGCAATAATGAATCTTATTAAATAGGTTAAGAAGGAGTATCTTCAACAAGGATTATAAAATAGAACTTAGATTTAATAACCCATACACATCTAAACGATTACGCACAGGTTTATGTGTGGTATTTTCTCATTATTCTCTCCATTATTCTGTTTATTTTCCAAATTTATCCGGTTTTATTTTATTTTTTTTTTTTTTTTGCTGATTTTTTTTTAAGAAATGTATGGAGAAAAAAAGATTTCAAATTATCTTCCATTGAAAAAAAAAAAACGAAAGACTTTCTTTTTTTTTTTGGAATGGCATACAAGAGATTATATACATATAAACATTTTAAATAGAACGAAAGGAATGGGTTAACATTTTTAAAGCCAAAATGAAGAGATTGAAAAAAGAAATGTTGAAATTCAAATCAAACCCGATTGATTGTTTTATATATATATATATATATATATATAAATGGTTTGTTGTAAGTTCAGTTATAATAAAAACTAAAAAAAAAAAAAAGAAATCATCAGCATTCTACTTGCTTGACTTTTAAACGCAAAAAAATCTACTAAAAGACATCCTCATCCCACCCCCAACAATCAGCACCAACTTTGTCAAAGAGAAAATGAAATAATTCATACAAAAAAAAAAAGCAATTTTCTTTTATAATGTTAATTATTCAATTTGATTTTTTTAAATTATTTTATCTTCATCATTACAATCCTCGATATAGTTGAACGCTCTTGATTGGATAGTTAACTTTAAACCAATCATAAATAAACTTTTATGAAAATTATAAAACATTAAAATGGAAGAAATCCGATAAAAACAAAGAAAAGTGCAAAAAGACATTTTTTAAATAAATTTTAAAAAAAACAACATATTTAATGAATCTGGACAAAGTTAATTTTACATAGTATTAAATATCCCCCTACCCTTTCACTTTATAAAGTTTTTGAACTGCAACACCAACAAGAAATAGCAAATACATTATATATAATTAAATGAGTGATTTTTAGTTTTCAACTGGACTCAACAACAGTCTAAATTAATTTAAAAAAAAATTATCATCAGATGAATTTTTAAATCTCGTTTGTACGGAGAACAAACATGTTGCCGGCCTTCAGCAAGCTTACGTATTTGGGAAGACCTTTTTTTTTTCTTTTTTTGAAAAGAATAAACAAATATTTGAGAATTTCTCAGTGTTAAATATTTTTTTTTTCTTTTTTTATTGTTCTTGGTTGATGTCAAACTAGTGTACATAGTCTGTCGAAAATGATTATCCTTCTTCAATTTTTGCACTAGTAGTCATACTCTAGTATGAGACGTTTTTTTTCTTCTTTCTCAACGTCAGTTTTGTTTTCTTTCTTCTTTCTAAACGTCACTGTTAAGAAAATGAAAGTAAAAAACGTATAAACCGGTATAGAAAAAAAAAATAAGAAAGAAAAAATGAATCAAAGAGTGAAGTTGGGGGGGGGGTGATGTTATCCTGTCCAGCTTACAATTTGCTTTCTCTTCTAGCCACACATGTACATACATAATAGATATAAGAACTTGAATGCCTACTAGACTATCCTCTAGTGTCTAAGGTCTCTCCATATAAGGATTTGTCAGGACAATCTGACATTAGTATACTTTCCCCTTTGTAGCCTAAACCCTGACTAAATATTCAAAATAAAATAGTATTTGCAGCCTAAATAAGATGCCTTCAGTTTGGCTCACAATAATCGTAAAATGAAACCAATCATCTAATAAGAAACCATAGAAAATGAATAATTAATTAATAACAGTTCGTTTTTCAAAGGAATATGCAAATTAGTTCATCTTTATGTAGTCACTCGCATATCCATGACTGGGTATATTAAGAAGTTTGTTTTAATAATTTTTAAATAGAAAAAGTAGGCTTTTAATATCAATGTCAGAGCGAGAAAAAGACTCAACTTAATAGGTATATATAGATTGAGATACTTATATTTTGGATCTTGTCATACGTGAAGTTTCCTTATCAAAATATGACAATTCATTGGTAACTGTCGAATTACAAATTCATCTGTTTTCTGCAAATAAAAATCGTGTTGAATCTGAGTTTGTTGAAGAAAGAAAAATATCAGAAAACTATTTAAGAAGGGTGTTTAATAGGTACCTCATGCACGCAACACAGGTTTAATTCCCCCATATGTAACACAATGTAATTGTAATTTAATTTAATCATCATTATTATTATTATAACTTTTGGACCATTTAAAAGAAAATTCAAATAAACTAGTAATCTATTAATATAAAAATGTAATTCTTGGTTTGTTCAAAATCGATAAAACCATATTTCTACATTACCAATTTATTTGAAATTTTCAGACAACCCATCTTTAGAGTCGAGGGATGTTTCCATGTTATTAAAATAAATTAACATCGCTAATTAAAAAATGTTAAATAAAATAAAAATATTTTTCGTAAGCCGATAGTGCAGACCTGTCTTGTTGGTAGAACTGAACTTCTGTTTCAATTCATTTCATACACCACGATTTGATGAAACGAATTAGAAGATTTCATTTTCTGTTTACTCGATAAGTAAAAAAAAAAAAAACAATTCATTCGTTTATCTTCCAAATTTTTTAATTTAAAAATTTTTTCTTTATTATATCAGGCAAAAAAAAACTCAGTTGTTTCGATATAAGAAAATATGAACTTTTTATTATTAAAACTATAAATTGTTAGGCGAAAGTACAGTTTTTTTTTCAGAGAAAATTTATGGATTGATAACGTGCTTAAATAATATTTGGTGCTAATGCACTTATTGATCTGCGCTATTTTTTAAATCGTATTTCCAAGTTTAATTAAAGTTTTATTATGTTTTTTTTATTCAATTGTATGGTTAAAAGTACAGATTAGGTAAAAAAACACCCCCCCCCATGTTAAGAATGGCTTTTTAAATAATAACGTTATTATTTCAGCATGGATCACTTTCTGCATGAGTACCGTACTTTCACCTAACAATTTAAACAAAACATGGTACTTATGCAGAGAAAGTACCATGCTAAAATGATAATATTTAGAAAGCCATTCTTAACATGGGGAGGGCGTTTTGTAATTATTCTATACTTTCACCTAACAATTTAATAAACAAAACATGGTACTTATGCAGAAAAGGTACCGTGCTGAAATAATATTGTTATTATTTAGAAAGCTATTCTTAACATGGGGAGGGAGTTTTGCATCTATTCTATACTTTCACCTAACAATTTAATAAACAAAAATAGATAGTACTTATGCATAGAAAATACCGTGCTGAAATAATGTTATTTAAAAAG
The DNA here is from genome assembly GCF_053919585.1 of Euprymna scolopes. Taxonomy (NCBI): domain Eukaryota; kingdom Metazoa; phylum Mollusca; class Cephalopoda; order Sepiida; family Sepiolidae; genus Euprymna; species Euprymna scolopes. The sequence continues at coordinate 9,776,142 of NC_136517.1, forward strand.
ACATTCTTAACATCGGGATGGTATTTTGTAACTATTCTGTACTTTCACCTAACAATTTAATAAACAAAATTTGGTACTTATGCAGAGAAGCTACCGTGCTGAAATAATGATGTTATTATTTAGAAAGCCATTCTTAACATGGGAAGAGGGGTGTTTTGTAACTAATCTCTACTGTCACCTAATAATTTAATAAGCAATAGTTAAACTTAAGCAACAAGGAACAGTAGTTAAACATTATTATTTAGAAAGCCATTCTTAACATGGGGAGGAAGATATTTTCTAACTATTCTGTACTTTCTGTGCTAATGCAGAGAGTGATCCGCGCTATTTTTTAAATCGTATTTCCACGTATAATTAAAGTTTTTGATATGTTTTTTATTCAATTGTAAAGTTAAAGTAAAGATTAGGTACAAAACACCCTCCCCTCCCCATGTTAAGAATGGCTTTTTAAATAATAACGTTATTATTTCAGCACGGACCACTCTCTGCATGCATGAGTACCGATTAATGTGTTTTTTTTTTTTTACCGGAGTTTTTTTTTTTTTTTTAACAAAAATTGAAAGTACGCTTTTTCTTTTTTTTTTTTACAGAAGTTGTTTTTATATGAGAAAATATGACTGCTTTTTCTTTATTAAAGAAATTGGGTACTCATGCACTTATTGATCCGTGCTGAAATAATAACGTTATTATTTAAAAAGCCATTCTTAACATGGGGAGAAGAAGGTGTTTGGCACCTATTCTATACTTTAACCTTACAATTGAATAAAAAACGGTAAATTTTTAGATTAGGTCCACCGCCACAATTTTCTTTTAAATGACGACTTTTAAAGGTTTTCGACTATGCTGAATATGAATTTTTTTTAAAAACTTTAATAGTTTTTATTTTTATTTTAAAACTAATAATTCGTAATATTCGTGATTTGACGGTGTAAAACACTGATGTGACTCTTCTAGAGTTGTCGAACTTTGACGGGACTTAACTGCAAGACTGCCCATTTTGCATGGTCATAAGTTTCTTGTGTAATAAAGAGGAGGTTTATATAAACGAGTGTATTAATAACTATTTTTATATATTGTTCTCTAGTGGTCATGTCAACATGTGTATAATATTTAAGGGGCTGTTCACAAGACATATACAGATTACAAAACATTGAAGGGGACAATACATTCTCGTCTGATAGGTTCCATTCAGCTAATTCTTGGTTCATCTGTTTGGACCTTCAGACCTGGAATGAAAATCTTCCACTTCTCAGAAGAAAAAGGTCAGCACAGAAATCATCACTAAAATAATATTTATTCCAGTAATCCTTTTCTTCTTGAAGTTGCCAGAACTATACTTATTTATATTTCAAATATCTGTTGGATTCGACCCGCCTCCTGGTCGTTTGGAGAAACCAACTTCTCTTGTCAGCTCCAAGGACTTAACTAGCTAACTCAATCTCCGCGTCTCTATATCCAATAGTGCAATTCTGGATCAATCAGGTAGCTGCTGGTGAAGTCATGTGTAGCAACAAGAGTCAGCTAGAAGATCCGGTTGACAAAGGGGAGGATCTTTATTAGAGTTGCCTCCCCTTGTCAACCAATTTTTTTCATACATATGAAACCGCAGCCAAAAAACAGACCAATTCCAAGAATACAAAAATATCTGCAGAGCCAGTAACTTTTCTCCTTTCTTTTCTAAGACAACAACCAACATGCCTGATGATGGTCAAAGGTCTCACCAACCGAAACGTTGCACAAACAACACTCAAGACGAGAACAATAGTCCGATCAAAACAATATAATCAGCCCTCATCTTAAAAGTTTAGAATTGTAATATCAAATTCCCACTTATGTTGTCTCCTATGAATCTGGTTTCTATCACAGTATGCTTCAGTGGCGATATATGCTTTTTTTATGGGGGTAATCAAAATTTAAAATAAATAAAATTAGGCATCATATACAGCCTAATAATAAAAGTTCTGCATCCACATCATGGCTTATTTTGAGTGAAGCATAAAATTGTTGCAGCTGTTGCTGTTAAACAAGTTGGACTCCGAAAATATTATTATTATGATTTAATTTTATCAGTTTTGTTTTGGTTTTTTTTTCGAATAAAGTGAGCAATCATGCATATTAATTTACTTGAGCATGGCCTACATAAGTAGAAGGCCGTTCCACTAAAGTCACATTGCCTGCTGACGTCACAGAAAACAGTTTAATGACCACAGTGAGGTGACGACTATTACGAGGATATATATATATATATTTTTTTTTTTGTTTGTTTCAATTCAAAAAGGAATTGTTGAGGAATTCATAAAACTTGATTGTATTTTATTTCCCCGAAATATAAAAAATTATTTTACATTTGGACACGTATGATTAAAAGGAGTTTTATATTTTTCATAAAAGCGTATTTAATTATTAATTTAAAAATGTACCTATTTAAAAGGTATATTTATGAGATTTTTTTATAATCCTTTTTTATTTATTTATTTATTTTATATAATGTAGCAAACATTATGTTGAATTATTTTTGTCTGACTCAACATATATATATAACTAGACCGGGAAAAACATACAGCTTATTGACTTAGAATGAATGCTTTATTCCAAATTGCTGACTGAATGTGGTTGAAATTTGTGCCCAATTTTTTATAAAGTACTAATCTTTATTAATCCCTAAGTCTACATCGAACAGATTCTATAATACATAGTTCGCTGCACCTTATGACAAAGGACCATACAAAAATTAAGCCATATCGGCCCAGTAATCCCCTCCCCCCCCTAAAAAAAGAGAAATAGGATAGAGATGTTTGAATAAAGAGACTAAGAATAGAAATAAATAAAACTTCTGTATTATTTGAATTACTTGGACGTTAATCTCAATGTTTCAGCCGATGTAACCTCAGACCTGCTTCAAAGGTGTCTCGTTTAACACTGAAATCTACAATGAACTTTGAATTGGGAGTAGTTTGTTCTTATTCAGTCAGTCATGACCTGGTAAAAATAAAGTAGTTTGTAATTGTATTCTTTGTATTTCCTGCATTATGGTGATTGAATTCATTTGTATTCCATGAACTGAAAGTTTCATGTCTCTGTTACAGATATTGACATATGAGATTCTAAGAAAAAGAATTCCAGTCATGGACGTTCATTTTTATTTTTTTTAATTGCATTTTCACCCCAAACAAGGCACGGTGTCACCTTGATGTGGGGGCTACTATTAGGGACATGTTGTAGGGAGTTGAGCAATCAGATATCTGTTCACGTTACACTTGAACTTCTGCATGTCAGTACAGTTGAAAGAGCAGAATCCAGAAAGCGAGTTCCAAAGTCTAGCAGTCCTGGGGGAAAAAAGCTATTGGAGTAGAAGAGATTTGTACTGTGTAGAGGTGGGATTTTGTTGCTTGTTGGATTTGTCAGGGGTATTTACGTTGAGGGGGTATAAGTGTTTGTAGTTCGTCAGAGCATCCATCATTAAAATACTTGTAAAATAGAGAGATGCAACATTTCATCGATGGAACAGTTGGCGACTCTTTTGAACCCTGTCCAGGAATGAGAGACCAGTAGCAGATGCACCAGCCTAAATGTGACAACAATACTCCATGCATGTAGAAGTACAGGATACTTTCAGGTGTAAGTAACTTTCTAGCATGGTAGGGCGATTCCACTTTCTTTGCAGCAGCCTTGGCAATGCTCTCGATGTATCTTTTCCGACTCATGTTCCCTGTGGACGTTAAGCCGAAGAGTTTGAATGAAGTACTTTCAGGTAATTTATCATAATCCATAGCTATTGGTGATTGAGAAGGTTACTTGTAATTATTATGTTGATTGGTTGGTTGGTTGGTTGTTTTTGTTTTACGGCATATCAACCCTTTCCAGGTTATTTAATGCTGAATCCGGTGATTTTGAAGAAAATTTTTTTAATAGAATATATTTGTTTTTTGCAAGTTGGTTTCTATTTAACCCATAGTTGAGACCCTAAAAGGTACTACCACTCTGGGTCAGAGTGGGCCTGGGAGCATGGCAATTAAAGGGTGGCTCCACACTCCCCAAAGCCCGCAAGCTGGGGCCTCACCATCAGATATAGTTTAAGGTCATATCCAGGACCGTAATTATTAAGGAAACAAGTTTAGTCTTGGCAGGATTGAATGTGACCATCCATTTTTGTCTCCATTCCACTACAGACTGGAGGTCTTCCTCTAGGGTTTCCATCATTGCATTGGATATGTGTTCATTTGCATTAAAATCAGAGATGCATCATTTAATTTCTGGCCAAAGTGCATTGAGAATGGTGGTGACTATGTAAAAAAAAAAAAAAGTTCTAGAATACAAAAGGTTGCTTGTTTTAATCCCAGCTTTGTAGCTCTTCAACTTTTTTTGAGTCAAACTCTTTTCATCTTGAGTGTGATTTTCACAACATTTCGGTCAATGTAACCTCCGATCTTCTTCAGGTGTATCTTGTCAAACTCGGAAATTTGGATGGAATTTCGAGCGGGACCCTTTATTTACTTCACTTTAGTAGCATGCTCTTGTTTTGTCAACCAAGACTGAATAAAAATCCTAAGTAATTCGCAAATTGTATTTTTCGGTTACCCACACTGAGGATTGAACATTCACCCTTCAGGAGAATATCACTTTTTACAATTGATTTTTCCAAGTACTCTAACCACTGCACCACAGGTCCTTGAACAAGAGTATGCTACCCCCGTGAAGTAAATAAAGGGTTCCGTTTGAAATTATGTCCAAATTTCCGAGTTCGACAAGATACACCTGAAGAAGGTCGGAGGTTACATCGACCGAAATGTTGTGAAAATAACACAAGATGAGAACAATAGTCCGATGAATCCAAATAATACGGATAACCAATCCTCATCTCAAAAATTCAGAAATGTTGTACTGAATCTTATTCAATCCCAAGCAACATCGGGTCTTCCTGCTGGTTGTTTATAATGGTACCATGAATCATAAAGTTATACAGAAACGCCAATCCTATTTTGAGATAGTCATTGTTAGCAAATGCATTACGTCAACACAGATGAGCTACTACATATTGTCATCTTTCCTTAATGAGCAGAGCTTGATATACTGAACTTTCAATAGTTAACACAAAACAAAAAATAAATACAAACTAGTGATCCCCATTCAAATTGGAACCATATAAAGAAATGTTTTAGGGTAGACTGTGATCCTCATTCAATCCCGAGCAATGTCGGGTCTTCTTGCTAGTAGAAAATAGTGTTTGTTAGTTTGTGTTAGCATGAAAGACTTAAAATGTTACAAAAATATGGCCGTAGAACTTGGCATTTATGTGACAGCGATTTAAGATTCCAAATTATTTGTTTAAGAAAACTGTATTTTGTTAGAGAATTTCACAAAAGAAAATTGGAGGCTACATCAATCGAAAGAGAGACTGACATCCAAGATGAGAACAGTAATTTGAATAATTCAAATATAAAAAAACTGTAGTTATATAATATGGAATTTAATTTTTGTGATCCTACTATGTGTACATAATAAACTTGCAAAGTATTTTAATCTGTTTTAATAATTCAGTTTATTGATTAAAATTAATAGGTACCCAAAGAAACTTAATAATCTTTCAATTTTTTAAAATAAATTTAAAGAATTTCAGAATAAATTATACAAATTAAATATTTAATCAGATAGATCTCATAAATGGCAATTCATTTTTTTACTATTATTTCTGAATTGATCCAGTTTATTCTTAAACTGATACTTTATTTTTAAAAAAAAAAAAAATTGTTTTTTTTTTTTGATTTTTGAAAAAAAAAATATATTAAAAAAACAACCTGTAGCTATATAATATTGAATTTGACTAACTTCTTCCGGCTTTATTAAGCAGCGAAACAGGAGACTTGGTGGGAGGGGGGGTGCAGTAAAAACAAAGAAAGTAATATGATGCTATGAGCAGAGTGAAAAGTATATAGTAGTGTAGTAGTGATTATCATTCAATCCCGGGCAACGTCGGTTCTTGCTGTGTGTGTGTGTGTGTGTGTGTGTGTGTGTGTGTGTGTGTGTGTGTGGATGGATGGATGGATGGATGGATGGATGGATTTGTCTTAAATGAAACAAATTGATAGTATTTAACCCTTTGGACCGTGACTCCATTAGGCAATAATTAATAAAAAAGACGATAGGTCATTGGCCAAATTATTTGATAATACATTATTAAAATGGGTGATATATTGTCTGTGTCATCTTTTTAGCTATGTTGCTAGGGTCAACTGTGCAGGGTGGAAGCGTTAAATGAATTCCTCTTTTATTTTACTTCAGCTAGTTCTTAGAGATTACCCTCACCCACCCATTCCATCCTCCTGCGGGCTAACATTTGATTTCATTTTATAAATCAAATTTATATCTAAATAAAATCTCTTTTAAGAATTGCTGTTGTCTCCTGTAGAATATTTGCAACAGCTTGATCTTTCAGAGATCGTGTCTATGTATTTTTATTTCAGATTTTGTTTGATTAGACAAGTTGCCTCCACACCACCACCACTACCACAAACGTATTATTAGAAGGTCGAAATATCGGCCGTGTTGACAAGTTGCCTCGCCATCACCACCACTATCATCATAATGTTTTTTTTTTTTTTTTTTGTTTTTTTTTTTTTTAGGGAACATGTTGTTTTCACACCGTATTTGAGGTCCTTGTAGTTTTTCTTTTATGCATCAACTTGGTCTTTCAGAGATCGTGTTTACATCGGTAATGAGAGCAGTCCGTTCATGTTTATTCAACATGACAACGTCTGCTTTGATAGCCTTGTCGTTTATGTATCAGTCGGTATTATCTTTGCTGTAGAACACAGTCACTCTTATGTTTGTGTGTGGGTCTATCTATCTATCTATCTATCTATCTATTATATAACAGGAACTTTGTGCGTAGGTGTGCGAGTTCGTTCCCTATGGGCTCCTAAACGGCTAGGCTGATTTTTTTTTTTTTTTTTTTTTAATTTAACACAAGTGTACTTTATGTGCTTGACAGAATGTCTTCGATAAGTATCAATAATCGAAAAAAATCTGATGAAAGAAGAAAAATCTGATGAAAGAAGAAACGGGTGATTTGGATTAAAGTTAACACCTTACAAGTGCATTTGAGAAGTTTTATTACCACACAAGCAGAAAGGCCAGGCATATAAAATCAACAGTAGATTCTTTGATATGGCAAGGGCACATTCGAAATGAATGTTTCTGTTTAGAGCACAATTGAAGTATGATATTTGACTTTTGCATTTTAAACTTTAATATAAGCCATCTGTACTGCATTCATGATGGAATATCAAAACATTTTTTGAGGGGGGGGGTCACTAGAATGCTTCGAACAGATACTACACTTTGATCCTAGCCAAAAAGCTAAGTAGTTCCCTCCTATGCATTATCTCCATTTTTGTTTAGTATGAGTTAAAATGAAGTATCCGTTACTTTGGAGTGAGTAAGTTTTGCCTAATCACTAACTGCACTTTAAAATATTTATTTGTTGAGTTGTATGATTTTTAAATAACGTGCATCTACAGTATAGTACCCCCCCCCAAAAAAAAAAACAATTTATAATAAAACAATGTATTTATGTATAATTTTGGATAAACTACTGAGTAGTTTCATTTTAAAATTAGAAATGCGGTACTTGTACAGTATTGGATCAATGTAAACTACAATATATTGTGAACTAATTCACTGCAGTTTCCTCCCGGTGCACTGCAATAGGTCTCCAACTACAACAGAAAATCAATCGGTTTGATTGAAAAATGGCAATAAATACGGGCGGGTGTGTTTATCGTCATTCAATCCTGGGGTACGTCGTGTCTCCTTGCTTGGATATATATGTACATGAGGGGCGTTCCAAAATAATGTCTCCTATTTTTTATTCCACTCGAATAGATCAGAAAGGATTTTAAATTACATTGTTATGATAGCTGATGCATTTGTGACTTAAAAATGTCTGTTGCAGATATTGACGCTGTGAGACTCTAAGAAAGCGAGTGCCCGTGCGATTGCAAAAAAAAAAAAATTAGCCGCAATAGGCAGGCTTGAACTTGAAATGCAAAAGAGGGAAAGAAAGGAAAAACGTTACTGGCAAACACTTTTGCCCATCGGACCACAATGACTTATGACATAACCCTACAAAATAATGTTTTTAAATATACTTTCACTTTGCTATGCATGTGTGACTTGCGAAAATCTTGATGCAAAAAGTGATCCCCCTTTGCAAGAAATGGTCCAGTTGATCACCACAGAATTAATCTTTTTCCGAATTTTCTCATAATGTGCATCGGTGGGATCACTATTTCAGATGGTACCAGTTTCGGCACAGTCCAATGTGGCTAACGAAAGTTTTTAGCAGACATACGAACACACAAACAAATCGATGTTTGAGATTTATATAACAAACTAGCTGTACCCTGCCATGCGTTGCTGTGGCTCAATTTGGTGTAATGGAAAATTCTAATAAAAAGAGAAAATGCATGTTTCTTATATTCTTAGTACAGCAATCCACCCCAAAAAGTTAAAAAAAAAAAAAAGGCGAAAATGAAAAAAATGGTACTCTTGCAGAATTGGATCCGGATCCTCGGGAGTTACCGTCAATCATGGCTTGGGCTCGACCAACATTCAGTGGATTAAGCTGAATGTTGCTAAAACGTTGAAACGCTAAATAGAGTTTTTTTTTTATTGTATTCAAAAATGTGAGTTTTTAATTAATATTTGGGTGTGGGTGGGAGGGGTTACTATATACAGATTCGAACAAGTTGTCCAAAAAACGAATAAATGAAAGCAAAGGTAAGGTAAATTACGTTTCTACCTAACTGGATAACTTTTTAGTATTTTTATTTAATGTAAAATGTTTAATCGGCTCGAAAAACTCAGTGTTTATCGATGCATTTGAAAAAGACGAATGGTCACGGACTCTGTTGAATACGTTAAGTTTGGGAAAATCAGTTAAAAACTAAAAAACAGACCCACTGATTATATGTTATTGTGACATGGGCTTACATATTCGGTGGGTTTCTGACAGTATTTTGTATAGTTTTTTAGTTTTAAATTATTTTCCCAAACTTAACATCATCAACAGTGTCCGCCACTATTTGTATTTTTCAAATACACTGATAAACACTGTTTTTCGAGCCAACTGAATGTTACAATAAATAAAACGGGTTTGTATTACTAAACACAGAAACAAAAAAAGTCGTCGAAAAATAAATATAACAAATGAATGTTATCAAAGGCAAGATAAGTTACTTTTCTACCTAACTGGATAAGATTTTAGTGTTTTTATTTAGTGTAAAATGTTTAATCGGTCTGAAAACATGTAGTGTTTATCGGTATATTTGAAAAATACAAATGGTGGCAGACTGTGTTGAATATGTTAAGTTTGGGAAAATGAGTTAAAAGTAAAAAAACTATACCAAATACTGTAAGGAACTCAGTCAATATATGTTACCGTGACATAGGCAGACAGGTATTCGGTGGTTTTTAACAGTATTTTGTATATTTTTTTTAGTTTTAACTCATTTTCGCAAATTTAACATGTTAACACAGAGTCTGCTGCCATTTGTAATTATCAAATATAGCAGTAAACGCTGTGTTTTTCGAACCGAATAAACATTTTATATTAAAAAAAAACTAAAACATTATCCATTTTGAAGTAACATATCTTGCCTTTGATAATATTTGTTATACATTTATTTTTTGACAACTTTTTCGAATCTATATGTACAGTAGTACAAACCCAATAAAAACACTAAAAATTATCCAATTAGGTAGAAAAGTAACATCTTGCCTTTGAAAATATTTACTTGTTATATATTTGTTTTTGTTGACAACTTTTTCAAATCTTTGTGCAAGTACAGACCTAAAGGGGGTATTTTTCTGTCTAATTTTATTTTTGGTACCGCGCTTAAATTTAAATTTCACAATATCTTTTTTTGAGGGGGGGGGTATTTTTTTTACATTAGGTCCACCTCCACAATTTTCGACTATGCTGAATAAGAAAATCTCATTTACAATTTGCAGAGGCAAGTAGTTTTCGAGATATAAAGACCTGTACTATGCACTATAATTCATTGGCGGCCATGAATAAACACTCCCAACCTCTTCATATTAAGAACGGCTTTCGGAATAAACAACATCCAAGCCTAACCACGTGTTTTAACCTTTTACCTGTCTTCCGTCTATTAAAAACAGCTTTTGGAATAAATACCACCATTCTCCTCATGTTAAGTATGGCTTTCAGAATAAACACCCCCAACCTACCCATGTTAAAAATTGTGGAGGTGGACCTAATGTGAAAATTTAACTTTTGTTTTTTTTAATAAATTGTTAATTGAAAGCACAGAATAGTGACAAAATTGGTAAGAATGGCAGAAAAAATAACGGTTTTCTTGGTAGAAACTTTTCTGTATTTCACCTAACAATTTCTGGTGCTAATGCACTTACTGATCCGCGCTATTTTTTAAATCGTATTTCCAAGTTTAATTAAAGTTTTATGATATGTTTTTTTATTCAATTGTAAGGTTAAAGTACAGAATAGGTACAAAACACCCTACCCTCCCCATGTTAAGAATGGCTTTTTAAATAATAACGTTATTATTTCAGCACGGATCACTCTCTGCATGAGTACCTAATATTTTTTTTTTCAGCCATTCTTACCATAGAGAGGGGATGGTGTTTTGTAACTATTCTGTGCTTTCAACTAACTATTTATTATTAAAAAAAGATATCGTAAAATTATAAAAAAATAAAAAGATATTGTCAAAGTTGAATTTAACTTGAAAAAAAAAAATAACAACATGAACAGCGCGTTCAACATTGTAGCCGGAGCTTATTTGCAATAAGGTCACGTTAGTCGATTAATGGGTGCTAATGCACTTACTGATCCGCGCTATTTTTTTAAATCGTATTTCCAAGTTTAATTAAAGTTTTATATGATTTTTTGGTATTTTTTTAGATTAGGTCCACTTCCACAATTTTCTTTTAAATGACGACTTATGCTGAATACGGAAATCGCATTGAAATTTCCGACTATGCTGAATATGGAAATCGCATTGAAATTTCCGACTATGCTGAATACGGAAATCGCATTGAAATTTTGCAGAAGTAGTTATCAAGATATAAATAGTTGTTTTATGCATTGTATTCTTTGGCGGCCATCTTTGTTACGCGCATAGATTTGTTTATGATATGTGCACAGGCACATAAAAAAGATAGCCGCCAGAGATTACAATGCATAATACAACTTTTTATATCTCGATAACTACTTATTTCTGCAAAATTTCAATGCGATTGCCGTATTCAGCATAGTCGAAAACCAACATAAGTCGTCATTTAAAAGAAAATTGTGGAGTTGGACCTAATCTAAAAATTTACCATTTTTTTTATTCAATTGTAAGGTTAAAGTACAGAATAGGTACAAAACACCCTCTTCTCCCCATGTTAACAATGGCTTTTTAAATAATAATGTTATTATTTCAGCACGGATCAATAAGTGCATGAGTACTCAATTTCTTTAATAAAGAAAAAGCAGTCATATTTTCTCATATAAAAACAACTTCTGTAAAAAAAAAAAATGTGTACTTTCAATTTTTGTTAAAAAAGGTTTTCTTAAAAAAAAAAAACTCAGGTGAAAAAAAACAAAAAACAACATTAATCGGTACTCATGCATGCAGAGAGTGATCCGTGCTGAAATAATAACGTTATTATTTAAAAAGCCATTCTTAACATGGGGAGGGGAGCGTGTTTTATACCTAATCTGTACTTTAACCTTACAATTGAATAAAAAACATATCATAAAACTTTAATTAAACATGGAAATACAATTTAAAAAATAGCGTGGATCACTCTCTGCAATAGCACCGAAAGTACAGAATAGTTAGAAAACATCCTCTCTCCCCATGTTAAGAATGGCTTTCTAAATAATAATGTTAATGTTTCAGTACTGTTCCTTGTTGCTTAAGTTTAAGTTTTGTTTATTAAATTATTAGGTGACAGTAGAGAATAGTTACAAAACACCCCTCTTCCCATGTTAAGAATGGCTTTCTAAATAATAACGTCATTATTTCAGCATGGTAGTTTCTCTGCATAAGTACCATGTTTTGTTTCTTAAATTGTTAGGTGAAAGTACAGAATAGTTACAAAATACCGTCCCCATGTTAAGAATGTCTTTCTAAATAACATTATTTCAGCACGGTATTTTCTATGCATAAGTACTATCTATTTTTGTTTATTAAATTGTTAGGTGAAAGTATAGAATAGATGCAAAACTCCCTTCCCAATGTTAAGAATGGCTTTCTAAATAATGTTATTATTTTAGCATGGTACTTTCTCTGCATAATTACCATGTTTTGTTTATTAAATTGTTAGGTGAAAGTATGGTGCTCATGCAGAGAGTGATCCGTGCTGAAATAATAACGTTATTATTTAAAAAGCCATTCTTAACATGGGGAGGGGAGAGTGTTTTTTACCTAACCTTACAATTGAATAAAAAAAAACAAAAAAACTTTAATTAAACTTGGAAATACGATTTAAAAAATAGCGCGGATCAGTAAGTGCATTAGCACCAAATATTATTTAAGCACGTTACCAATCCATAAATTTTCTCTAAAAAAAAAACCTGTACTTTCACCTAACAATTTATAGTTTTAATAATAAAAAGTTCATATTTTCTTATATCGAAACAACTGTTTAAAAAAACAAAAACAAAACAAAAAACGAAAAAACCACTTCGTCTTTTATGCTTCAACTCAAATTTTTTTTGGCCTGATATAATAAAGAAAAAAATTTTTAATTAAAAAATTTGGAAGATAAACAAATGAATTATGTTTTTGTTTTTTGAGTAAACAGAAAATGACATCTAATTTGTTTTGTCAAACCGTAGTGTATGAAATGAATTGAAACGGAAGTTCAGTTCTAACAACAAGACAGGTCCGCACTATCGCCTTACGAAAAATATTTTTATTTTATTTAATATTTTTTAATTGCCGATGTTAATTTATTTTAATAACATAGAAACATCCCTCAACTCTAAAGATGGGTTGTCTGAAAATTTCAAATAAATTGGTAATATAGAAATATGGTTTTATCGATTTTGAACGAACCAAGAATTACATTTTTATATATAGAGATAAGAAAGCTACATTATATATACGTTAGCAAGACCTGTGTCCGAGCATTGCCTGAGAAAGAATATTTATTCAAGAACTTTTCCACTCCAACATTGAACTAGAAGAATAAAGTGAAATACAGTTATCTATGTCTATACTATTAATAAAATTCTAAATGTTTATTTATTTATGTGTGGTGTCTATATACCAATAAAACTTTTGAACAGATGCACCAAATTGAAAAATTGTTTGTTTCCCTGAAAGGTGGGAGTCCCTAGATTGTCCTTATCTATATATGGTTCGTAACAAACAACGCTGAGTCACACAAAAAGCCCGAAATAAGGGGTTTGGGGCTGTTTTGTGGATTTGTCGAAAAAGTTATCTGCCCATGTCAATGGAATTTAGCACTGTAGCACAGTCGCAGTAACATCTTTCGGCACACGGACAGGACTTGTGGTACAATGGATAATGCGTCTGACTACGGATCAGAAGATTCCAGGTTCGAATCCTAGCAAGTGCGTAATAATTTTAATCATCATTTTATTATTATGAACAAAAATGCCCTTAGGGTATTTTTGTTTTTTCAGTTATTTTGTTTTGTGCATCTGGGAATTTCCCATACTCCGAGTTCGCAGTGTAAACGTTGATGGTAAGACGATATTGAGTGTATTCGATTTTGTGTTTGACTCGGTCTTGTTTGTACCAACATGGTGCAGCCGCTAGTAAGAAATAAAATCCTGCGTAGAAAGATTTATCGTAGACGTGTAACATGGTCGTTACTTTTTAACTGCGTCCTTATAGTTCGAACCTCTCGTTTCCACACATTGTCTAGTACCATGGCAAAGGAACAAACAAATAAAAAGACAAGAATACAACTCAGCTTTTTTTCTCTCTTTTAACAAAAGGCATTTATTACCGTTACTTGTATTTGAATATTGAGGATTATCAATAGTAAGAAGGAACCTTATGTTCATGTCATTCATAAAGGGCAGATAAATTCTACCTCAAAATATCTTCTTCCAAAACGTCCCTTGGCAAGAAAGATAATTTCAGGATAAAATAGTTATCTGCCTTTTGTTGCAATATTTCTGATATAATATATAGTATGATTAAAGAAAATTGGAAAATTCTGTTTACAGGCATTGATGATAGTGACTGACCCAATGGAGCAACGTTCTACTAGCAGACAACCAGAGAGTGGAATCGCTCCATAAAAATACTGGATTTGAGAGAATTCCCATACATAATTTTTTGTGTCCATGCGAGAAAGATATTTGCTTTTTGTCTGCAAACTTTCAAAGTTCAAGACTTCTACAGATTAGCTACCCACCAGAAAACTATTTTTCATCTCCGGACTTATACAGATCAACTACCCACTGAAAACTATTTGTCACCTCCGGACTTGTCCAGATCAGATACCCATTGGAAACTTTTCTAGAATTAAACTAGGCTTTCAATTCAAAATATAAATTTTTTTTTTTTTTTTTTTTTTACACGGTGGTCAGTGTTTTTTCATGATGTCATCCAAAATATTAATTTCTATATGAAAAATTTAATTACTGGTGCAATTCTATGATTTTACAACAACATTTTTCGTAAAATATCTAGATAAATGGCGAGGGCATATATTATCGAAGGATCTTTTATTTTCGTCATTTTTTTTGACGGAGGTTGTGTTATGTGGTGACCCTTTCGCTATGATCACTGCGTAGCATCTGTATTATGTTGTGGCGGGCAGTGCCAAGGGTCAGAACGACTATTATGATTAATTGTTAAATTATTTAGGTTAAAAAGATATCCAGAAAAATGTTTTCCAAGAAAAGAATGTTAGTTGAAATATTTGTGTGAAAACATTTAACTGGGGAATTTTGGCTCAAGGAAAAAATGTCATGAATAGAGGAAAAGTATAAACAAAGCTAGTCGTTAATATTTATGCATTCTGGAATATTTTGTGAATGAAGTAATTAAAAAAAACAAACATGTTAAGTAAACGTTTTATGCCAAACTAATCTTCCGTTGAAAATTCCGAAATAACAGCGTATATATTTGTTGCTTTGTTTCCACTAGATTTGACAGCAATCTAAAATGTTGGTTGGTTGTTTTCATTTTACGGCATATCAACCCTTTTCGGGTTATTTAATGCCGAATCCAGTGATTTTGAAGAAAATTTTTTAATGGAATATATCTTCTTTTTTTTTTTAAGTCAGTTTTTATTTAACCCATAATGGGGACCCTGACAGGTACTATCACTCTGGGTCGGAGTGGATCTGGGAGCAATGGCAATTAAAGGGTGGCTCTACACTCCCAAAACCCGCAAGCTGGGGCCTCACTATCGGATATAGTTTAAGGTCATATCAAGGACCGCAATCTAAAATCGTTATCTGGGTGTAAAAAAACATTATGTAAAAAAATTTTTGTGCCAAGACTGTGTTTATTTTGTTGGTGATAAAAAGATAGTCGCTGATTTGTTTTTTTTTATTTTGCCAAGAAATTCTGGTCACAAAATTAATTCCAGTTAAGATATATGATAGCGTTATTTCCTAGTTTAGTCACCGAAATTATTAATAGTTTACATTTAATTCACATGGTACAATGGGGGAAGATGTGGCTGGTCACTTTTAATGCATCTAAAACCAACTTCTATCTTTACATCATCAACGCTCTGATCCCCATCTGGCATCAATTGAAATGGATGGCTCTCGTCTTGGAGAGGCTCCATGTTTTGACAAGCTTTTGGGTTTGACCTTTACTCCTGATCTGAAATGGAACATGTATATCAAATCTGTTGCCAGGGACGCTGGGAAAATGATGGATCCTTCTACTGCTCCAGAAGATATCTCACTACTAATGCAATTCTCTATCTATATAAAAGCCAAGCACGTCCAAGGATGGAATACTGTTGCCATATCTGGACAGGAGCTGCTAAAAACAGCCTATCCTGCCTTGACAGAGTACAAAATAGACTTCGTGGTTTAGTGGGGGATGCCCTTTTCTCTTCCCTGCAACCTCTCTCTCACAGAGGAGACGTTGCGAGCCTGTCTTTGTTTTATCGCTATTTCCATGGCAGGTGCTCGTCTGAGCTCCAATCCCTCGTCTCCTCTCGCCAATCTTTCACGAGAAACACCCGTCTGGCTGAAACTACTGTCAATAATTTTCACCACTCTTTATGTGTGCCTAAATCCAAACGTAGATTCCATGAACAAAGCTTCTTTCTTAGAACTGCACGCCAGTGGAACTCTCTGCCGCTTGCCTGTTTCCCACCTGACTACAACTTGGACGTCTTCAAGTCCAACAAACAAATTCCTGACAAACTGCTCCCTTAAGTAAGACACTATCAAAACCCCCAATACTAATGATTACTACAATACTATCTAATTGATTACTGTACACGTAATAACCCTTATCCCTGAGTGGCCTTCGGCCCTTGATAAATGGTGACCCCCATGTAAAAAAAAAAAAGAAAAAAAAAAGCCTTTTTATTTTTTTGCAAGCAGTAATTGCTATATTTATGTATTCTAGACCAAACTAATATTTGCTTACTGAACTGTAGTGAAATACATTATTATATTGTCAATAACATGGTCGGATAATAAAAATTAAAAATTTGCTAGTCAAGAACAAAGTTTGATTTGTCAGCTTGAAGAGTTTTGGGATTCAATTTTAAAATCTGTTAACTTTATAGAAGACTAGCATTTCAGCCCGGCGTTGCCCGGGTGTTTGGAGGTGTATGCTGAGCAAAAAAAAAAAAAAAGGAGTAAATTTTTTTTTTAATTTGACCCCTATTATGACCCCTTAAAATTTATAGTTTCGGGCTCAAATCACTTTATTAAGTTAGATCCAGGTTCAAGGAACCTATATCTAAAATTTCAAGTGTCTAGACCCAAAATTGTCGGAGGAGTTTGGTAGAGTTCTTAAAGGTCAAATCGTTGAAATTTGACCCCTTAACAGCAAACTTTCTGGCTGACACCCGTCATATCGATTTTCCCAAATCTCAGTACCCGGTATTTCAAATTTCGAGTCTATAGACTAAAAATTGACAGAGTTATTGCGTAGGGAAATGTACACAGACAGACAGACAGACAGGTTCACTTTTATAGATACATAGATATGAAAGGATGAAACACTAGTATCTTTAGGTAATTCAAACTTATAGTAATATATATATATATATATATATATATATATTAGTATACTTGGGCAGCATTTTTTCGTTTATGCAGGTTTCATTGAAGAGCAGAGACAACTCTTGTTTGTTTCTCTTACAATGCACATTTTTCTTTTTGATGGACTAGTTTCTGAACATTCTGTTCAAGTGTAAAAAGAAATTTGCCGTATTCACAAACGTTTTCGACCCCCATAGGCCATCTTCAGGTGAGTGATAAAAAAAAATAAAAAAATGAAATAGTGAGTTGATTAGAAAGACGATTAAAATCGTTTATAATACTTAAAATACTTAAAAGCATTTAAGCGTACCATCCGTTTCGTATTGAGCCGGGTTAATCGTTGGTTTTTTAATCCGGATTGATAAGGTTTCAATAATCAGGAGGCATGCATCACAGTGCGAGACACCTAAAATGGCAGTTTTTTATGAGAATGTCTCTAAATTCAGTTTTGGGGGTGTCGTGTGCTGTAATGTGCTGATAAATGGAGTTATTCGGGGAAGGTAGATGGCATGTTAGTCGACGAGAGATGCTGGTTCAAGTCATGCTAATGTACGTGTTATTTTTGGAGACACATTCTCCTATGGGGCATCTAAAAGTCGACAGCGTTTCAATGGGCTCTGCTCTCAGCCCGTTGTTTTCCAAATTTTATATGACCAACCTAGAAACCAAAGTTGTTAATATCATGCCAAAACCATTCATCTACATCAAGTATGTTGACGATATACTTCTATTAACGAAAAACTTAGACGACCTAATAAAAATTAAAACCGTACTTAAAAATAAATCCATACTAAATTTCACACATGAAATAGATATAAATAACAATATTAGAAATTAAAGCTGACATCGATAAATTTATTACCTACCCATACAAAAACCCTGCCAATAAAGTCATAGTGAAAAATTTCATCTATAGAGCTAAATTTCATCTATAGAGCTATAGAGCTATCCTGTAAGGCACTTTCCAACAGAAAACAAACCTTAATAACAACTTCCCAAATGACATTGTTAAACGGCAGATTAAACACACTTTAGCCGCCATCTATAAAAACACTAATAATAATGATAATATTAGTAGTAATAATAATAATAACAACGATAATAACATTAACATATTTTATTGTAACCAGATGCATTACGCTATTTGGCTACTGTTAACCCTTTAACCGCCATTATTAAAAACACAAATAATGATAATAATAGTAATAATAATAATGACATTAACATATTCTATTGTAACCAGATGCATGCAAATTATAAAGTAGACGAAAAAATAATTTAAAAAATATCATACACAAACATATTTCAACCACGGAAAAAAAAAAACTAAAAAAAGATATATTATTTATTACAAAAAATTAAAAACAAGCCAATTATTAATAATAATAAAAATAAATAAATAATAACCCTACATCCGACAGTATGCTCAAAACTAGAAATGCCGTGTACATTTGACTAGTATGACTTTGAAAAAAAAAAAAAAAAAAAAAAGACCCGGTGATTTCGGGTTTTGTGGAAGGACTAAATTCAAGGAGGAAGTGAGATGAGATTTGTTACTACCTATGTTGGATTACGTAGCTGAGAAAATTAAATTATAATTTTTTCTTTTTTAGAAAGGTAACAAAACGTATGCATTCTTGCATAAAAACATGCTGCACTATTACGTTTGAATGGTGAGTGTGAAAGATTTGTATAGGAATGACCTGTTTGGTTTTCTATTGTGGTGATAGTTGGGCAGGAATGTTGTTTTATAATATATAGAGATGAGACAACACAATAAAGGGGCACCGCTTGTTTTGAACTGGTGATTTGGATTTTTCCTTTATTTTCTCAAAATCTTTGTCTATTGAAAGGTGCTGTAGAGATGATCTGCCACAATAAGCCTATTTCTGCTCAAGATCCGACATGGTAAGATTGATGTAACCCCCAATGCATCAAATGAATAGTTTTAGATAAAATATCTTATAACTTAAAATAAAATATCTTTAAAAAAATAGCTCTTGTAGACTCTACAATCAAGCACTTTGTTGTTTTTTCCAACAAGAACTATTGAAGAATTCTTTAAATGTAGACCTATCAAAATGTACGAAGCTCGACAAGTATGGTGGAGCTTAAGTATATGAAGAGAATTATAGACAAGACAAAGCGATATATTCGTGTATATATATATATATATATATTAATGGTAGGAGGCGTTATAAATGCTATTTATACCTAGGTACGTCCTCCCATTATTAAATTGACAAATCAATACCAATATATTATTTTGTCTTGTCTATAATTCTCTTCCTCTATACTCACCTTTTTATAGTAAAATTTTTATGTATATATTCAATAAAGTTTTTTTTTTTAATTGCTAAGTTTTATTTAAGCTCAATAAAAATGGATTACACTTTCAGAGCATATTCCAACGCCACAAGTATATTTAAATAACATTCATATTATTTTATTGGTTGTATCGTACTTCTTGCACGCATTTCATTGAATGGCAGAGATTGACCAAACAACTCATCAGAGACCATAGAGAACGAAATTTAAAATAACAAACAAACAAATACATACAGACATACACACACACACACACACACACACACACATATATATTTATATATATATATATATGGATAGATAGAATATCTTTTAGTATCACTTTATTTATGTTAGATTGTTGTTGTTTGTTGAGCATTATTTATGATAATGATTTTTGTTGGCATTCATTTCTTTGATATCTTTCTATTACGAATTCTTTCTAGAAGGATATCGGATACTTATGGGAGAGACCACGTGAAGGTTGACAATATTTCTAAGTGAAAGTGTTTCTGTTGAATGAACTAGGTTTGAACTCGATATACTCAGATTGTCAGCCAGCACTGTTAACCAGTGAGCCACCATCACCTCCCTCCTCCTCCTCCTGTTGTTGTTGAGGAGGAGGAGGAAAACATCAAACTGCAAAAGACCAATAAAGATCATTCCCTAGGACTGTCTGATCAGCATAAAGTTCTACATTGGTAATTTTTCATATCTGCAATCATGTATTTACCTCTGACGCCCAGAACAGCAAATCCCAGCAGTTGTATACAAAGGCGGCTCCAAATAACACAAAGAAATGTTTGACATGCAATGTTGTTATTCTTACACCGTAGATTTGCACTTAGACATCCTTGCCTGCTGTACAGTCTGAAACGGCCAGAAGACGACGGTCTTGATGTCGGACTTCCCTGGATTTTCACTGAAGCTCTGCAAGCCAGATAGCTCTGATATGTTGACACCAAACCTACCACAGTTAAGAAAGGTTGGACATCAAGGGACAGGGGCTGTATTGGAAGAAGTAGGTGCTAAGAGTAGTTGTTTTAGTTTTAACCATTTAGTTTTTGGTAAGCTTGCCAAAAGTAACGATTCTTGATTGCAAAATCTTCTAAAAGTTAAAAACATCATAAGATGGAGTACTGCTGCCACATCTAAAGAGCAGTTTTTATTGCTTAGACAATGTTCAAATCGACTCCAAAATCTAGTGCAGGATGGTCCCTTCAGTTCCGCACAGAAGAAACGCTGCTAGTCTCGCACTACTCTATCGTTATCTTCATGGAAGATGCTAGACTGAGCTAAAGTCTTTGGTTCCTGCTTGTAAGACTTTTACAGCAAGAACTTTCCTCTTACGATGAAACAAAAAATGTCCTTTCTTCTTTAATGTTCCTGACATCAGATATAACTTCCATAAACATAACCTCTTTGGAAAGGCTTCCCGTCTGTGGTGTGCATTACCAAGGAACTGTTTCCCTGTAAATTACAACCTTGTCATCTTCAAATCTAACGTCAATCAGATTCCTGTTATAAGAAATTTGAATTTGGTCCATATGATCAATCTTTCTCAATCCTCTCGTAAAGTTCTTCACCACTCAACCGATAATCTTTCTATCCCTTTAATCTTTATCCTTGAGTGACTTTTAACTTTGATAAGTAGTTCATTCGTAAAAAAAACAAAATGGCTTTTTTTTTGTTTTGTTTTTGCATGAATGAACAATATTTGTGCATCGTATGGTCAACAAGAATGTTCTTATTTGGGGGGGGGCTATGTAGGTTTAAATGTTCATGGATGTTATTGTTTATTAAATACAGGGTCGATAGCCTTGAGCCCCTAGAGGGGCATAGGCCATCCACAACTTTGTAGATGCTTTTGTAGCAAGAAGTACTTTTTGGGGATGAGGATGCTGGCTCTATGCCCAACCATCCCAGAAGGTACATACAGCACCTAGCCTTCTCAAATGGTCACCCATCTAGTACTGGCCAGACTCAACGTTGCTTAACTTCGGTGACCTGGCAAGAATTGCTGTGTCAACAGAATTTTGCCGTACAGGATGGAATGATAAAATTGTCACCCTAGAAAATATGACATGATTCCATTTCTCTGATGAAAATCGGTTTTCTTTTCTTTTTTTTGTTGTTGCAGGCCATCTACTAGTTGGCCAGTTGTGTACAAGTCCCAAGAGTGATAGCAGCCTTCTATCATGTCTGAAAGTGACACAATGTTTAATGAGCGAGTTCGGAGATGTGCCACTGTACAACTCATGCCCTCTACTGATCCAAGTTATGACAACAGGACCATTGCCAACACCCTAAAAATGCAAATCCGGATGATTCAACACTTGAGGGCATGGCTCAATGAAGTTTCCATCCACAGTTATGGTCTTTGGTGTGGTTACAAGTGAGGGCCACATCATGCCACCTCACATCTTCAAAGTCGGCTTGAAAGTCAACATCAAAGTGTACCTGGATGTGCTGAAGAGTGTGGTGATCCCCTGGTGAAATCAGTTGGCTACTGACAGACCCTAGATTTGGCAGCAGAACTCAGTGCCAGCCCACACGTCCAAAAAGACCCAGGCGTGGCTTCAGAAGGAATGCTACGACTTTGTACTCTACTTTCACTGGTCCCCTCTCCTTCCCTGACCTGAACCCGTTGGATTACTACATTTGGTCATATGTTGAAAACATCACCAACATGACCTCCCACAACACCAAAGCTAGCCTGATCGCTGCCATCCGCCGAGTATTCATCAAGCTCCCGCTGGCGCTTGTGGAAAAGGTATGCTCCCAATTCCGGACCCGTATGAAGACAGTGATTGAGGCTGAAGGCGGCTACATTGAATAGATGTCAGCTCAACTGCATAATCAAGTTTCTTTAGGGTGACAAATTTATCGTTCCACCCTGTAGCTGATACAGTAGTATGATAGGTGCTACATTTTGCAAGTAATTAACATAATTTTATTTTTCCAGTGAGTAACTGAATTATTACTACATTACTGTGACTGATTATGGATTTATTATTAGCGATAACATTTACTAAGGGAGGACACTCGGCTGTGCCCGGTCGTAAAATACGCTTAAATATGATATTTTAATTTGTCCAGATTTCTTATACATTATTATAGAGTCGTGATTTCAAAAGTAAAAAAAATATATATATATATATATATATATATACTAGCAGGGGTGCCCGGCGTTGCTCGGGTGTTTGGAGGTGTATGCTGTGCAAAAAAAGCAAAAAAACAAAAAAAATGGTTAATTTTTTAAAACTTTGACCCCTATTATGACCCCTTAAAATTTATTGTTTCGGGCTCAAATCACTTTATTAAGTTAGATCCAGGTTCAAGGAACCTAAATCTAAAATTTCAAGTGTCTGGACCCAAAATTGTCGGAGGAGTTTGGTAGAGTTCTTAAAGGTCAAATCGTTGAAATTTGACCCCTTAACAGCCAAATTTTTGGCTGACACCCGTCACATCGATTTTCCCAAATCTCAGTACCCGGTATTTCAAATTTCGAGTCTATAGACTAAAAATTGACAGAATTATTGCGTAGGGAAATGTACACAGACAGACAGACAGACACACAGACAGACAGACACACAGACAGACAGACAAACAGACAGACACGTTCACTTTTATAGATATATAGATATATTTGAATGTCATCAGCTAGAATCGAAACCAAAAGCTAAACTGTAGCATTCAAAGCTGGTGACGTTACTACTGTACCAACGTAACATGCATATGAAATGATTAAAAATAAACTAAGATGAATGTACAAAATGTATAACGATTTTTGCAATTTTTACCTCTTTTTGACCCCTTAAAAACTATTTTAACTGGTTAATGATCCATGAAAGAACGGTCCATAAAAAACTCAAAACATTTGAGCACCGCTCTGCGACTTTTAGTTTCGGGGGAGATAGAGTTTGAAAATATGGAGACAGACAGACAGACAGACAGACATAGCGAGTTTAATAAATTATATTTCATGTCCCCTTCAGGTTCTGTTCACAGAGGAAGGCCAAAGGAAACATGAAAGGAAGCAATTAAAATGGATCTGAGGGAAAGAGGAAGAAAATAAAGACCTAACCAGAGATAGGTTAGTTTGGAAGCCAATTTTTTAAAGCCGTCCAACACATGACAGCATGTAAAATGAACGTTACATTGAATATGAGGCTTTTGTTGTTGTTGTTGTTACTGATGATGATGATGATGATGATGCTTTGATCCCATAGATTGCACGCACACGACACGATACAAACGAAAAAAATATTAAATTTCAAGAAAAACAAATGGTACCTACGTAATTGTCATGTCGCAAATAGTAACATATCCAAAAAAAAAAAAAAAAAAATTAGGGAAACTAATAAGGTAGAAAGATAATTATTAATGAAAAACTTTTCGATAAAGTTTAGATGAGATTTCAGTATTTAATTTATGTATTTCTGTTTTATTAAATGCTAGCTTTTTTTCTCGTCCATAAATGTTTATTTATCTACCGAGTTGATCTTAAATATTGTATACTCAATCCATTATATTATCCTTTTCAGTCTCCACCCCTTAATTCCGGCTTCCATTCCATCTTATCTCGCAATTATTTATAACGTCACCAACTAACTTCGGAGGACCCCCCCCCCATCCGCTTTTCTTTTATATCGTAAGTTTCTTAAAACGTGACTAGCTAAAGTTCAGAATAAAATCACGCTTTTCTTTTAACGGTTAATTAAAAAAAAAATCTTCTGAACACTGTTTAAACTTAAATTTTTCACTACAGTTTGCATTTTGGAAACGGAAGTGTTTTTGTTGAGATAAGTGATTTCAATATTAATTCATACTTTTTATTTTTAGATTCAAATATTAATAACTACATTTTATTTCAGTATTTAATTTATATATTTCTGTTTTATTAAATGCTAGCTTTTTTTCTCGTCCATAAATGTTTATTTATCTACCGAGTTGATTGCAAAAATAGATTACGAAATTGTACTCATTTTTAGTTTGTGAGAGGGGAATCTATCACCATACTTTCCCTTAAACACGTCTGTTGGACTTTTATTAAGTACAATACTTAATAGTTTTTTTGTTGTTTTTTTTAATGGAGAGTAGAAAACGCATTGTGGATGCGTTATCGGCAGCTCCTGTTACTCTCGCTTCTTATTTGTCCCTCAGTCCTCATTTTTTAATGAGTGATTTTTCTGATAAAGGGAGAAGAAATAGTTGTTTTCTAGGTTGGCAGTATTTTGCACGAACAGTTGGCAGAGATGGCGGAAATTTTCTGTTTCTATGTCTATCCTTGTAGCCATGTCACTAGTAAGGGTGCTGGAGGTAAACGTTTTGTCTGGGCTGACGTTATCCGCCTGATAGTCAGGGACCCGAACCTTGGATTAACCACTAAGGAGGCTGTCCTATCAGCAGGTGCAAAGTACTGGGGCTGTTGTATTGCCATTTGGTGAATGGATTCTGGACCATGCAGTAGCTTCTGGTGGGGCTTCTCGATGCCATACTAGTGGGTAATTGTTACGACTTTACCTTATCATTAGCTACAAAAAAAAAAAAAAATTCTTCGTTTCTTTTTCTCTCTTAGTTTCCCCTCTCTGTCCTGCTCTAAGTAAATCTGACGACCTAGTCCACAAATTCCAAAATTTCATCATGACAAGAATCTGTGTTAAATACAGAAGTAATTAACCATCTCAACAAAAACAACCTTCTTAGTGACACTCAATATGGTTTCCGTTCTGCTAGATCTACAGCAGATGTGCTTACAGTTATATCTCATAGGATTAGTAAATCTCTCGACGGAGGCCACATTTCTAGGGCAATTGCTCTTGACATATCTAAGGCCTTTGATAGGGTATGGCATAAAGGTTTACTTCATAAGATCTCTAGCTATGGTATAGCTGGAAATGTCTTCTCAATTATTAAATCATTTCTTTCTGATAGGTTCATAACAGTAGTAGTTGAGGGGCAAAAATCAGAAGCTCACAGTATTAATGCCAGTGTCCCTCAGGGGTCCATCCTGGGCCCAACTCTTTTCCTGATCTACATTAATGATCTTCCAAATCACATCCTTACATCATTTGTAGACATTTATGCTTACGACACTACCATTTATGGTAGTACATCTAAGACAGTAAACGACCAAGTTCTCTCCAATTCTCTCTCCTCTGATCTTGAGCACGTAGTACAATGGGGAAAGGAGTGGCTGGTTACTTTTAATGCATCCAAAACCAAGCTTCTCTCTTTACATCATCAACATTCTGATCCACATCTGGCATCAATTGAAATGAATGGCTCTCGTCTTCAGGAGGCCTCAAGTTTTGACAAGCTTCTGGGCTTGACCTTTACTCCTGATCTTAAATGGAACACGTACATCAAATCTGTTGCCAAGGCCGCTGGAAAAATGGTGGGATCTTTCTATCGATCCGGTAAATATCTCACTGCTGATGCTATTCTCTATCTATATAAGAGCCAGGTACGTCCAAGGATGGAATACTGTTGCCACATCTGGGCAGGAGCTGCTAGAAAGGACTTGTCCTGCCTTGATAAAGTTCAAAATAGACTTCGTAGCCTCGTAGGAAATGTCCTCTTCTCTTCCCTGCAACCTCTTTCTCATAGAAGAGATGTTGCGAGTTTGTCTCTGATGTATCGTTATTTTCATGGTCCCCCCTCGCCAAACTTTCACAAGAAACACTCGTCTAGCTGTACACACTATCAATAATTCCCCCCACTCTTTATCTATGCTTAAACCTAAACGTAGATTCCATGAACAAAGCTTCTTTCTTAGAACTGCACGCCTGTGGAATTGTCTTCCGTTTTCCTGCTTTCCGGCTGACTACAATATGGTTGTGTTCAAGTCTAACGTAAATAAGTTCTTGATGAGCCGTTCTATATAAGTTTTCAAATTTACCAAATTTTCATTACTAATGATTACTATATTGTCCAATGTCTACTGTACACTCTTTAACCCTTATCCTTATTTTTAATTTTATTATCTGATTACAACAGTTTCATTTGTTTTTGTTTGTTTTTTTGTTTTTTTTTTCATCAAAATAAAATGAAAAATCTTCATTTAATTTTAGGATGTTTTCTTTGCTTGTTTTTTGGGGTTTATTTTTCATTTTATTTGGGGGGGGGGGTTACGATGATAAGTGAAATTATTGCAGTAATTACTAAAAACAATAATCAAAGATAAATACACGGAAGAAGTTTTGTTTCATTCCATTAGGATAGCATTACATGTTTTCGTTCTTAAATAAAATTTCTGCTTCTTAATAAAACTTTGAGATGAACTATTTTAAGCACTGAGGCCGGTAATTAACCAGTCAACATTACTACAGTTTCAACGACTACAAGAATGGTCCCACCCCCTCTCCACCCGGCATGCCTACTGCGTCAATTTTTTTTTTTTCTTTTTTCTCTCGCTGCTATTTTTATTTATTTATTTATTTACAGATGGGGGTTGATCAATACTCTCTCCACTCGTTCTTGACATTCCGATAGCCGTTCTTACCATGAGTTAGGGGTGTCTATGAAAGCGATTCGTAACGTGAGGAGGTTAGTGGTCTCTGTGCCTGTTTTACAAGTATTTAAATGGAATGTGCTCTGATGAACTCGTTGCACTTGTGCCTCCTCGACATGTATATTCCCAACAAACACACTTAGCAACAAAATCTTACCCCTTCACTGTTGAGGTTCCTAAATGCTAGGAAGCTTTCTACTTTAATAGTTTCTTCCCTCGAACAGCTAGACTTTGGAATTCCCTTCCTGCTACCCTGACTGTACTGATATACAGAAGTTTAAATGTAATGTAAACCAACATCTTGTTATTTTTTCCTAGGCATGGTCCTAAATAGTAGCCCCTTACGTTCAAGTGACAATATGCCTTGTTAGGAGTGAACGCGAGTTAAAAAAAATTAGGACCGTTTATGACAAGGATTTGTAATATTATTAATCATTCCACTAACAATTCAGCTTTTTATCCTTAAGTGCCTTTTTGGCCTTGATAAGTGGTGACTCATTAGAAAGAATAGCAACTACGTGAGGAAAATATATGCTCAAAAACAACAGAAGTGCGAATGAAAATAATATATTTAAAAGAACTGTTGAAGCTGTCATTCTTTGATAATGGCTGCAAAATAGCATGAAAAAAAATGTAGACCTACAAAAAACACAAATATTTGGGTTGAAATTAATTCACCAAAATGGCCGAGATGTTATGACGCAATAAAAAAAAAACAGATTTCCCACGAAAAAGAAAGACGTCATGCTAATTTCGTCTTTGATCTTTTTTAATGCCAAACAATTTAAAAATAAACGCATAAAATTCTTTCAAAATATGTTTGTGCGTTCTATACTACAGGTCACTTCATGGCATGGCTGAGGAAACACGTTTCTAAGCTTATTGACATTTGATTTTATCTAATTTTCAGAGGTTCTAAAAGGAAATTAAAGCAGCTATATTTGAAAATAACATTCTGGCCGTGAAATTCTTTATTATAGTCGACTGTGTAACGCAGCTGACAAGCACAACTAGAGGATTTTTTAAAAAATTAATTCAATCACTCCAAATAAGGCACACTGTATTGAAACGTGTGAGGTTACTGTGAATTAAGAATCAAATTTTAATGAGGCTTCCTAAATGGGGAGTTGTGCAGCGAGATGCTTATTCACATTGCATTTTAATTTTTGCATGCAAGGAAACAGTAAGGGAACTTTATAGGGACATCCTAAGTAGGGATTTGTGCAATGATACGCTTGTTCACATTACATTTAAATATTTGCATATTAGTACAGCTAGAGAAACATGAAACAAAGAAGGAAATTTCAAATACATGCAGTTTGAGGAATAAAACTATTAGAGTACAAAGTCTTCCGGCATTTCAGAACTTGTAAAGTGAAGGGGTGTAATTTTGCTGTTTGCCAGAGTTGTACCATAGTATTTACATCGAGAGGGCACAAATGCAGTAAGTGCATTGAAGTATGTTTTGTTGAAGTACTTGTTGAAGCAAAGGATGTAATATTGTGGTGATGAGACAGAGGCTGGAGCTTGATAGACATTGTGGGAATGAATTAAATGAGAAAGTATTTTTGGTTGGTGCACCAGTCCAGATGTGACAATACTCCATGCATGGGTGATGGATGACTTTGTAGACACATAAGATATTGGCAGGTAAGAGAAGATTTATAGCATGGGAGAAAGAGCCAAAGTTCCTTGCAGCAAACTGAGATAGACTAGAAAATCATCCATGCACAACTGAAATCCTTTTAACAAATGTTTGATTATCAGAAATTTTTTTAAGGAAACGAAGTCAACAATATTTGAAAATACATAGAATAACGTTTCTACCTATATTTGAAGATATGTTAAAAAAAAAAAAAAAAAAAAGAAATCGTACAGTATAACTGGATGAATACTAAATATAATTAGATCCTTAGATAATGAGACCGCCCAGATTGTCATTGATAAACGTACATCCAAACAGCATAACATTAATGCGGGAGTGCTTCAGGGGTCGATCCTTGAACCACTATTATTCCTGATATTCATTAACGACCTCCCTGATAATATTGAGATTAGTATTTGCTAATGATGCAATGCTCTCTAACTTGCACGAGGGAAGAACGGATGTGTACAAATCTAAAACAATTTATTTTAGAAAATAACCTCAGTCACTACCTCGATACAGGTCCAGCACTAGGAACATGCCTTTTTCGCAAGCGCCGGCAGGAGCTTAGCGGATACTTGGCAGATAGCAGCGATCAGTATGGCTTCGGCGTTGTGGGAAGTCATGTTGGTGATGTTCTCGACATATGACCAAAAGAAGTAGTCCAGCGGGTTCAGATCAGAGGAGGAAGGGGTCTCAATGGGAGAAGGGTACAAAGTCGTAGCACTCCTTCTGAAGCCAAGCCTGGGTCTCTTTGGACGTGTGCCGCGCCGTCCTGCTGCCACACCCAGGGTCTGCGAGCGATCACTTGATTGCAGCAGGGGATCATTACACTCTTCAGCACATCCAGGTACACTTTGGTGTTGACTTTCAAGTCGAATTCGAAGATGTGAGGTGGCATGATGTGGCCCTCACTTGAAACCACACCAAAATCTATAATTGTGGCCAGAAACTTCATTGAGCCATGCCTTCAAGCATTGAACCGTCTGGATTTGCATTTTGAGGGTGCTGACAATGGTTCTATTGTCATAACTTGGATCGGTAGCGAGCATGATAGACGGCTCCTATTGCTCTTGCGATTGGTACACTAGTAGATGGTCTGCAGCAAAAAAAAAAAAAGAAAAAAGAAAATCGGTTTTCATCAAACAGAAATGGAATCATGTCATTTTGTGTATGGCGAAAATCTTATCATTCCACCCTGTAGATGCCAACCTTATGAGTATCTCTTGTGGAAGGAGTGTCACCTCTTTATAGAGCAGTCGAGAAACGGGTGCCAAAATTGTGAAGTGGTCTCTATTAAAAATGCGTGATGCGGAATCTGGAGAGGTTTGCTGCTCGGCATTTAATAAACGCACTTCTTTCTTAGATGTCTATTCTTATAAGGTTAGATAGTTGGTCCGAGCAACGCCAAGTTAGCTGGATAATTGTTATCATGATCCTTATTGATATTTGGGAAAATAGAAACAATGTATCAAGGCGAAAGGTATTTTTTTAGGATAAAACTATTCATGTTAGAAATGTAAAGGAATGTTAATTTTCATAACACAATCAGGAATGTTAGCTAGATGAACAAGTATACGTGACAAACATTAGCCGATAGTCATGAATGATACGAGTTGATGACGTTATTAGAAGGGAGATGTTTTTGTGTACGTAGGATTGAGTCATCCCCGGCAATCGCGCCGGTTTTTGGCCTTCGGGCCGGGATCAAAGTGTAGTATCTGCATTTGACAGAAGATGGATACATGTGGCAAGTCTGTGTGTACGAAGAGGAGCCAAATTTGAATACGTGTTCCCCGCCTAGGTGTGGAACGCGCAGTTCTGTAAAGTTAAATTAAACAAGTAGTCTCTCAGCTAGCTGAGTGTGTGTTCCATCCCTCCCCGATTAGGAAGCCTCCAAGATCCCCATCCCCTCTTACCTGCAATTTTTGTTTTCACCCCTTCCTCTAAATTTTACCCATCTTGGAGAAAAAGAAATACAAACTAACCTCCATCCCTTACCCACAAAATTTTCTTTTCTCCATTCACCCCCATCTAGAGGGCATCCCCACCTAGAGACTGACCCGCAGAAGCGAGGTTCCTTTTACAAACCTAGTGGAACGGGCAGTCTATCAACTAGACGGGGTTGGGAGGGTCCTACTAATCACCTTTTGTTTTTTCTTCCCCCTCCCTCGACACAAATGAATTATTGTTACCATTTTATTGTTATCTTTTTTGTTTTTACACGTCAATAAAAAATGTTTTAAAAATTGGGAGTTACTAGGACGTCCCCCAATATGAAAGGGTGAATGCGGTATTATGGTGAAAGAAGATACTAGCTGGGAGAAACTTTTGACTTTGTTTAGTTCTGGAGTGACAAGGATGACCAACGACCCCCAAAATCCCCCCTTTTGAGTTGGCCATGTGCCTAAGTTTTTTTGTTCATCGTTGTTTTTTTTTCTGTATTTTTTTAACATGAATAAAAGATTTAATATCTCAAAGTGTAGTATCTGTTCCGGCAGATACTGCAAGCAAGGTCTTATATGTGGGGCAACCCCACATATAAGACCTTGGTCAATATAGGTGTAACCCTTCATACCAATTGTTACTATGCAGCTCCCATTTCCCACCCATCGGGAGCTGGTCCCCCCTACCCTCTCTCTCCACATTAAAAACGGCCTTGTGCCTAATTTGCTCAGTGGGGAAGCAAATAAATACACAGTTAGTGGTTAGAGCTTGAAGGAGACAGAGAGTCGAATCGACCTGTCATAATGGCTCAAAGCACCCAGGGAAACGAAGGGTCCAACGCCTATCAAATATAAGGAATGATGGACCAGCGCACCGGGAAACATCTATAATAAAGTTGCTGAAAAGACAACTCGATATTTGTTGATTTAATGGGATGAATCTTCTTTGATGCTTTCCATTAAGCAAGACAAAATATGGACAAAGTATGTTTCTCCGATTGGCCCGATGTTAAATCCCCAGAGAACTGTTATCCCTTTTTTGTTGTAAATGATATGTCTGTTAAACTGTATCTGTGAATATATATCGACACGTACAAATACAAGAACACTAGACGATCATAGATCCACTCAGAAATATATACACGTATATATATATATATATATATATATATATATATATATATATATATATATATATATATTCAATAGACACGTAAACGCATGAACTGTTATGCACACTCATTTATGTAACTCCTCCGAGAATACAATAATAAGGAAGAGAAAATACTTATAAACCAAAGTTTTAAAATGAGCAGGCATCACGTAGGCTGATATTAATCGCTTTACAAGTTATGCGTTTATTAAAGGGAATGAGGGCGCATACGAATAACCCTAATCATACGGATATTTTGAATACCGTCGTTTCTTTCTGATTTTTGAACGGACAATTTTTTGTGTGGAATTTTCAATAATCGTGTGATAAAGACATAATATATACATATATATATACATAATATATACATACATATATAATATATACATATGCATATGCATAATAATAATAATAATATATATATATATATATATATATATATATATATATATATATATATATATATAAGTATTGACATTTAAAGAAAGGAAAGTGTAATTATTTAATGTTTCAACCAGAGCAATAAGTGATCGTTTTTCATTTTTTTTTTTTGCTTGTTTTTTGTTTTTTTCCCCCTAAATCTTATAAATTGTTGTTGTAAAGATTTCGTTTTATGTGAACATTAGGAAATAATTAAGTAATCGGCATAATTGTGTATCGTGTACAGTTTAGGGTGTTGGCTGGTACTAATTAACACTCAAAAGATTTGATATTTATTATGTTACAAATAACACAAGGACGCGCCAGCTCTTGATTGGAACGTGCTTTAACCATTATTGTTCGATATTCGTTTGTGAAATTGACGTTTTAATGTCCAGTGGAACGTCTAGATACGAAATTAATTTGTTCTGGTTTGGCTTTTATACCTTGAAAATTTTCGTATCCTGGAGCGTTTTACACGTAAATCGCCGTGTAGAGTGTACGGAGGATCGACTGGTCTCTGAATTCAAGACGAAGACGAGAACATGGGTCGAAACTTCTTTCTCTATCATGGAAAAACCCCATCAGCAAATAGCAACAAGTCGGGAATAATTAAAAACATTTAAAATAGCAATTTTTAAAATATAAGTACCTTAGAAGGCTATAGCAACGTGGGTTACCGGTGTGAGAATTGGTGTGGGAAATGAACAAAAATAGACTAACAGGTGGAAACCTTGTGAAATAATGAAATACCGTACGTGTATTTCCATTTCTAACTGTTTATTTATTTTTGTTAATTTTTCCACACCAATAACTCACATTGCTATAGCCTTCTCATACACTTTATATTTTATTTACCAGCAATGCTTCAAGAAAACTACCTTTCCCTTTCATGACAAGTTTTATTAACCAAAAAAAGGATCGTGTGTGTGTGTGTGTGTGTGTGTGTGTGTGTGTGTGTGTGTGTGTGTGTGTCACAGTCCTTGAATGTGCACTGTCTCCCCATGTGGGCGAAATGTAAAAAAAATTTGAGATGTATATTTTTTTATAAGACAAGGGTTCTGGAATATCATTCAAGTGAAAAAAAGAGTACTGCATAATTGTAAATGTGTTGCTGGGAGACTCTAGTGATTGAAAAAAAAATCCTCCGAGACTGAGAAAATTATTAATGACACCGTAATTTCATGAAGAAAACTTGACGAATGCGAAATACTAGGGAGAAAAAATTTGTGGGCATAGCATATTCATCCATTGTTGCTTGCGTAGCTTCCTTAGTAAGGAATAGAATATTTCATCCGTTTTCAGTTTTTATAAGACACTTTTATTCGTGCCACTTTTTTGTGTAAGCAGTTGAGGTCCACATGGTAATAATTTCGAGCAGTGGTTATTCATTCTGCAAAAAGCTGGCTGGAGATTACAGGATCGTTGCTGGGATTGTTTGTTTTTAGCGCAGTTTTACGTCCATTAGATGGAGTTTGGCGTA
The DNA here is from genome assembly GCF_053919585.1 of Euprymna scolopes. NCBI lineage: Eukaryota > Metazoa > Mollusca > Cephalopoda > Sepiida > Sepiolidae > Euprymna > Euprymna scolopes. The sequence continues at coordinate 9,809,872 of NC_136517.1, forward strand.
TGTGATAACTAGGGCTAGGACAACAGCGTATTCTTTTCATTGTTTTGACTCTCGAGTGTGTATCCGTTGATATCTTATATGCTTTTATATAGAGTGATGTAGTTCTCAGTTTGATTAACTATGCCGGATATATACCCGAGAGTCAAAACAATGCTAAGAATATTCTGTTGTCATAGCCCTAGTGATAATCACGGGGCAGCGGTAATAACGGAAATGCTGCCTGGACTGTTAATCTTTTGGCGGGTTAAACCTTTTATATAGAGTTTCGAGAAGGTTCCAATCTGTTTACTGTCTTCATATGCAAAGAAGTAAAAAATATATATATAGTGCCATGGATTTGCGTGTTCAAATGACGCATTACAGCCGCGTCTCTTTAGCGATACAGGTTTACGTAGGCGACGCTGTGACAAAATCAAATTGTTCCTGAAATAGATTTTGGCCGTATAGATTCTTCTATTTACGTGACGAGTGAATTTATTTAGTTGATCACTACAGTCTAATCCGTTCCAAGCACCATGAAAACACTAATTAAATTTTATAATAAGGGTAAAATCAAGCAAAAAAAAAAAAAAAAAAACGATTGAGAGATATGACATTTTTTTTTTTTAAATCGGTATTTCAACCATTACTCGTGTAAGGTCACGACCTAAATTAAATCTATTGGCACACAGACGCGCGGAAGAAAAAAGATTCAAAGTGAAATGGGTCAATTTATCTTCTTGCAACTAATTTGCAACTTTTAAGAAAAAAAAAACAAGAAACTCCTCCACCCTTTACAAAGTATGTACGATAAAAATTAAAACAGAAAAATTTTCTTCAATCTATATTCTTAAAAGAAAAAAAATAAAGAAAACATTGAATGAAATCGAAAAAAAGTGTCGTAATTATACGAAATTTTCTGAACAATATAGCAAGATTTTAAGATTTCACTTTAAAAAAATTCAACGTGGTTTTTAAAAAAGGTTTTAAACTTTGGACTTTACAGGTAAATTTGCAAATAACTGTTGTTGTTTTTTTTTGTTTTAAATTAGCTTATTTTATTTATTGATCTTTTATCTTTAATTTGTGATATATAAATTTGAGGTGAGAAAATTAATTATTTTCATTTTAATAAACATTTCAAAATGTGGGGGGGGGAGGTGTTTAAAATATTATATTCGGTTTATTGGAAAGAGCATTAAATTTCACATTGAACCTGATAATATCATAAAAATTGCACCAATAGAAAAATTTTGATAGATTTTTAAGGTTTAAAAATTGAAAAAAAAATTAACTCGTAAAATTCAATTGATTTCATTACGTAAAAAAAAATGGCTGCATGAACGCGCGCAGGCACTTTGTAAACACCGTTTTGTTTTTAAATAAAAAATAATATTTCTATTATTTTTTTAAACAACTTTAATAGTTTAATTTTTGAAGTATATTCGATAAAGAAAATAAACAACTCACTTTAAAAAGGGAAATCACGAGTTTTTTGGGGGTTTTTGTTTTTGTTTTTTTATTCGCAGTTTTGTGTTAGGGGTGTCAAAATTCCCCCCGAATTCTGATACACCTACTGTACCGAGCTTTTCAAAAATACATTTTTTTTTTTTTTTTGCAAGAATATCTGCAGTTAAGTAAAAGGAAAGAAAAGGGAGAGGACACAAAAGCAGGTGAAATCATTTTCGTTTTGTTAAATTTTTTGTTTTGTACTGGATCGATTTTTTTTTAATGTCGCTTTAAGCAAAAATAATATTATTTAATTGCAATTCTAAAATAGTAATATGTTAATAAAATTACGAAAATTCATTGAATAGAACATTATTTACACTAAAAAGTAATTTTTTACAGAAAATTGGGAGAAATTGCATTTCCCATAGACGTGAACACCTTGAAGATTGCAAATACAGGGAACATACTTATCTCCCATTCCACCCATTGGTTTCCCTGATATTTTTTTTTAGTCAGAATTATTTCTAGAAAAGCATCAGGTACTTATGGGAGGGACCCCGTGAAGGTTGCCAATATCCTAAGTGAAAGTGATTTTTTTTTTGTAAACGCAGACCCCCACACTTATTATACCATCCCTATTTAAGTTAAAACATACTTATCAAAGTATTCTTATGTACATCTATATCAAAAACACTTGTAAAAGTTTTTTCTCTTAATTTTTAAATTTTTTATTTCCATACTTTGTGGACCAGGCGCGAACGCAGACCCCACAATTTTAATGAACCACTGTTCTGCCAGATCAAACATACCCATTCCTGTGTCTCGATACATCTTCTATCATTATATGTAATCAGTTTTTTAAAATAGTCAACCATATAGGAGCCTATTCGTGACCAGGTATTTATTTGCTCCCCCACCGAGCAAATTAAGCACAAGGCCGATTTTTAATGTGAGGAGTGAAGGGGAAATGGGGATCAACTCCCCGGGCAGTAGGAGAACTGAATAGTGACAATTGGTATGAAGGGTTGGCCTTACATTGACAAAGGTCTTATATGTGGGGTTTACCCCACATATGGTCTTTGCTTGTAGTATCTGTTCCAGCAGATACTACACTTTGATCTTAGACCACACACACACAGACATTCAGCTTTATATTATAGATATATGTTCATTCCTAACAAGGCATATCGCCACTTGAACATAATGAGCTACTATTTGGGATCATGCCTGGTAAAGCGTAACAAGATGTTGGTTTACGTTACATTTAAACTTCTGCATATCAGTACAGTCAGGGAAGCAGGTAGCAAGAAGGAAATTTTAAAGTCTAGCTGTTCGAGGGAAGAAAATATTAGAATAGAAAGCTTCCTGGCATTTAGGGACAACAACAGTGAAGGGGTGTGATTTTGTTGCTAAGTGGGTTCGTCGGGGATATGTATGTCAAGGGGGCACAAATGCAATGAGTTCATCAGAGCACATTCGATTAAAATATTTGTAAAACAGGTGCAGGAATGCAATACTGTGGCGATGAGACAGGGATTGAAGCTTAGTTAACCAAGTGGGACTTATAGTGGGACAGGTTATCTCAATATTCCATAAAAATCTTTCACTTAGTGATACAAGCACCAAGTGAAAGAATGTTTCAGCAATCTGCCCCACCATTATGAGGTTGAAGACTCTTTTTTGGATCTTATCCAGGAGAAAGAGACTAGTGGTAGATGCACCAATCCAAATGTGGCAACAATACTCCATGCAAGTAAATATAAAGTGTGCATCTTTTTTTTAATAGGAGGTAATGCTTGGGAAACTGTGCACTCGGCCTCTTCCCCCCCCACAAAAGCGGTTCCATTCTCCCCCCACCCCACTAAGTAAATATAAAGTGTGCATCTTTTTTTAATAGGAGGTAATGCTTGGGAAACTGTGCACTCGGCCTCTTCCCCCCCTCCCCCCACAAAAGCGGTTCCATTCTTCCCCCACCCCACTAAGTAAATATAAAGTGTGCATCTTTTTTTAATAGGAGGTAATGCTTGGGAAACTGTGCACTCGGCCTCTTCCCCCCCCCCCACATACATGGGCGAATGGTGGCCTTGTAGAGGTACAGGATACTCTCAGGTTTGAATAGTCTTCTAGCTCGATAGAGAAAACCCATCTTCCTTGTATCAGTCTTGACAATGTCATCAATGTATTTGTTCCAGTTTATATTGCTCATGAATGTTAAGCCAAGGAGTTTGTAAGGAAGAATTCTCAGGTAGGGTGTTATTTGTCATGGATATCAGTGGTTGGAGAGGCTTCTTGTAATTGTTAAAGGAAAGCAGCTTAGTCTTAGTAGCATTTACGGCCCCATTCCACTACTGTCTGGAGGTAATTTTCTAAGGATTCTGTCATTGTTTTAGATTTGTGTATATCTGATCTTCACTAATGCATGTTATAGAGCATTGCATCATCAGCAAATATACCCATCTTAGACACAATATTATCAGGGAGGTCGTTAATGAATATCAGGAATAATAATAGTCCATGGATTGACCTCTGTGGCACTCTCGCATTAATGTCGCGCTGTTATAAAATTTCAACATTTTATGAAGCCGAATATTTTTATGTATAAAATTTTTTTTTTTTACTTTAAATAATATTTGTAAATAGAAAAATGGAAATAAATTCAATATATTTTGTAAAAAAAAAAAAAAAATAAATAAATAAATAACAAAAAAAAAAAATAAATAAAATAACAGTATTGGTAAATTTTTACTTAATTGCAACTCGGCACTCACTAAATTGATGACTTTTATAAGTTTTCGGGTATACTGAAAACGAATATCACATTCAAATTTGGGGTAGACAAGTAATTTTCTGGGCGCACGTATAGAAGTGATGCCCTCCCCTGTATTATTTTTCATTTTCGTTCTTTTTTCTATTTTTTAAGCAGATTATTATCGAATGAACACTAGTCTACCAGATTATAAAAAAAGTCAATATTTAAATATTTGTATGGAGGGGTGCTCTGCTTCTAATGCAACGTTCAAGTAAACCGATCACCCATATAAGAACCACTTGAAGTTTTTAGACCAAATTTCACGAATTTAAGCTTTTTTCAAAAAGTTTTTGGCTTTTTTTTTTTAATTTGACTTCAAATTTGCCTCACGTGTACGTGGAAAAGGTTAGAATTCAAGTTCTTATAATGGCTAATTCTTCAGAAACCCTGAGATTGGATTTATTCAAAATATTTTTTAAGGATACAGCTTTACAATGTGCTCAATCCAAAAGATTAATTGCACAGAACAAGTTGAGTTCATATGGGTGTGCCATATCCATTCAGCAATATTCAAAAGCAAAAATTGATAAACTTTGCTGAAGATGTAAAAAAAACAAAAAAACAAAAAAAACTTACCTTTAAAAATTGAATATGCACGCGAAAACAAACATGGCGACCAGTGAAACTAAGAGAGAATACAAACCCAAATACTCCTAAAAAAATCAACGTTTTAAAGGTAAGTCTTTAGTTAGTACTCTAGCAAACATTCATTGGTCGTAGATTGTAAATGTCAGGTGACACAATTTGAAGAATGCGTATTTAAAAAAAAAAAAAAAAACAATTGTCTGAGCAAAACCTTTGTAAATGCCGGGTGACAAAGCTTGAAGATAACCATAAATATGTATATAAAATAATCAGAGATCCCCAAAAGATGGCCAAAGTACTTCAAAAAAAAAAAAAAAAAAAAAAAAAAGGCTAAATTCGCGAAATTTGGCCTAAAAACTTCGAGTGGTTCTAAAATGGGTGATCGATTTATTAGAACGTTGCATTAGAAACTGAGCACCCCTACAAATATTAAAATTTTGACATTTCATCTTTTTTTTTTTTTTTTTTTTGATAATTTAGTACACTAGTTTCCATTCGATAATAATCTGCTGAAAAACTTTTGGATATTAAGACATTTTTTCCAATATATTACTTAATAAATTCCAGTGACTGTTGCTATTCTTAACATGGGAGGGGAGATGTTTTGTAACACGTATGTGCCTTAGTATTTGTTCAGTTGGGGAAAAACATGGCCGCCAGTGAAAACATTGTATAATAATGGTCTTAATATACAGAAAATTACTTTAACGTCCCAAATTTAAATGTGATGTTCGTTTTCCGCATACCTGAAAACCTATTAAGTCATCAATTTAACGATGAATGTTGTGTTGCAGTTAAAGTAAAAAAATTACTTTGTTTCAGCTACCTGCAGTCCGTCAATCCGAGTTTTACGTAAACTCGAGTCACATAACAAATTGGTGACCATCGATTCAATGAGTTGACATAAGACTTCTATGTGTCAACATTATTCAAATTGATTACATTACCGATTCTGTGCTGATTAGCACGTAGATTTAGGGGTGCCCAACAGGAGGATTTAACAGAGAAGCCAACAAACTACTGAGGTAAAAATTCAAATATACAATAAATAAATGATAATAGTCAATAAAAGTTACTTGGCTTATTTTTTGTGTTTTAAACATTTTTTCTTTATCTCAAATATTAGGTTTTTATGAGTGGTTTTGCAAACAAGATGGCGGCCTAAAGTTTTCTTAAGGAGAAACAAACCTGACGACATATTAGTCGCAAAACCGTTCGTAAAAACCGAATATTTGAGATTTAAAAATAGCATTTAAAACTACAGTGCTTGTGTACTTTTGCCACAGCGCTATTTTTAAATAGTTTTTTTTTTTTCAGGTTAAATTCAAGCTTCACGATATCTTTTTTTTTTTTTAATTAAATTGTTAGGTGGAAGCACAGAATAGTTACAAAACACCCTTCCACCTCCATGTTAAGAATGGCTTTCAAAATAATAACGTTATTATTTCAGTACGGTGGCAAAAGTGTACAAGTACTAAAACTACTTTAAAAACAACAGATAAAGATGCGCCAGGTCGGTTGTACAAAAGTACCTTTTTATTGACTACGGTAACATTTTATTTGAATTCTTTTACCTTTCTTTGGGGGGGGGGGTTCTGTGCTAAATCCTCCAAATTATTTACAAAATGAAATTAAATTATATCTACTTACAAAGGACAGTTCTCTAAGTTGTTGAAGAACACCTTCCAGAGGATACGAAGAAAGCTTCTGCCATATAAACTTCAATAAGTAAGATTCCACCATTTTCAAAACTTGCAGGTTGAGGTAAAAAATACTCCATTTCCTAAGGTACATTTCTCCAATCCGCAATTGGATGATGGGAAACAAAATGGCGCTCTCAACATTATCATATGTGGCCATTTGGCAAAAATCACGAAATCGTGGCACGAGCGGTTTGCAACAAAAAAATCTGTTTAGGCATTTAAATTTTTCATTTTTATTAGTATTATAAAAGGAATCATTTCGAATTAAAATATATTGAGAAATACACATATTTTATTGAATTTAAATATGTAGACATTAGCATAGCTATCCAATATGGCTAAATTTGACAACTTGGTAAATATGCACTACTAAATCATTTGACCTATATAAAACCATAAAGGCTTCTTCTTTTTATATATATATTTATATATATATATAATATATATATATATATATATATATATATATATATATATATATAAATAAAAACACATTATTAGACCTAATGACTTTAATAAAACCATAAAAAGCTTAATTTTTATAATTTTTTATTAGATTCAATGGACAGTTTTTTTTAAACTACACTTCTATGTAGTCCTGTCAATACATATATGCTAATCACCCCTCACAGATGTAAAATGGCAGAGTCCAAGACGCTTTAAAGTAGAACCGACCCTATCGGATATCCACTCTTCTCTTGGTATTGGTGCTTTTCTTATATTTTTTTTTTTTCTTTTCAAGAATATATAACTCATTACTAGGGCTATGACAACAGCATATTTCTTTACCTTATTTTGATTCTCAGGTATATATCCATTGATATCTTATATGTTTTTATATAGAGTGATGTGGTTTGTGGTTGATTAATTGTGTCGGATTAACACAATCGCTAAAATTGGGTCATTTTCAAAATGGTTTCATTATAAAACGATGGTTCTTAAAGTTTCTACTTTTGCATTGATGGGACAAGGAGACAGGCAATCAACTCTTTTATAAGTTATTATTTCACTGAATTTGGAATCCCCATTAAGAGAATTAATTGGAATGTTACCATTGGTATATTTAATGGTGAGCAAATCTAATGAAACATTTTTATGTTATACATTTAGTCAAAATAGGTTGTGTGATAACTAGGGTTATGACAACAGCATATTCTTTTTCTTGTTTTGATTCTCAGATATATATCCATTGATATCTTATATGTTTTTATGTAGAGTGATGTGGTTATCGGTTGATTAACTGTGTCTAACTGTGTCGGCTATATACTCGAGAGTCAAAACAATGAAAAGATTATGCTGTTGTCATAGTCCTACTTATTACACTTCTTATGAAAGACATTTCAATAAATGGCAGTTTTTTTTTACTCAATTATATATACTATAATTAGTTGAACTATAACAAGAAAACAGAATTCTAAAAAAGAATTAATTTTTAAAAGATTTCAATAGAATAAAATTCCAATATTCCGCAAATATGAAGTTTTTTAAACATAGATTTTTGAGTAAGGTTTTCCAATTTTTAAAAAATATTTTCATTATTTCAATTATAAAATATCAAATTCAAATTATTTTAATTGTTTTATTTCTAGGGGGAGTAACTTGATTTTAGCGCCTATTTTCCAAAAAATGTACGGAGGCCTTTGATTAATAAAATTAACCCAATAAACAATAGCAAAAAAATAAATAAATAAAAATAAATAAATAAATAAAAATTAAAAAAAACGCTCATGCGTTGGCCAACCGTAAAATTTATCACGCAATTTAGATTAGACACAAAATGATGACGTCATCGATACCGCATAAAATGTTGGTGAGATTTTACACAAGAATTTGAAGCTGCCTTTCATTTTTCTATCTACCTGGATAAGTTTTTAGTGTTTTTAAGACTCATCTAACTGAAACCACTAGCAATAATTTCCCTCACTCTTTATCTGTGCCTAAACTTAAAGGTAGATTCCATGAACAAAGCGTCTTGTAGCTGTATGCATGTGGAACTTTGTTCTGCTTTCCAGCTGACTACAATATGGTCGTCTTCAAGTCCAGCGTAAACAAGTTCTTGATGAGCCATTCCCCTTAAGTAATCCAATTTACCAAATTTCCACTAATAAGGATTACTACCATATTGTCCCATTGACTACCATATACTTCTTAACCTTTATCCTCGAGTGGCCTCTGGGCTTTAATAAGCGGTGACGTGACTCCTTTGTAAAACAAAACAAAAAAGTATTATTTGATATATATTTGTTCTTTGACAACTTTTTGTACGACTGTCTATTATAAAACAAACACAAATTTTTAAATGACTTTTACTGTTATATGACTGACTCAAAAAAAAAAAAAAATAGCAAAAAAAAACAAAAACAATTCTTTTCTGAATGGATGCGATACAGGATCTTCAAGCACATTTCAAGCATCAGTTGTGTCTGGAATGTCATTTCCGTACTACATGTATATGTCCCCAAAAAAGAAATTAGTCCGTGAGCCTGTAAAAAAATCAATAGTTCATTTTTTTGTTCTAAAATATAATCATACGAAACATCTAAATTTGGGAATTCACATCAATTTCCGAGGATATTTTTGACAAAAATTTCAGACGTTCGACAAAAACACAAACTGGTGACAACAGGCAAACGAAAATTAAGATCGGAAAACATGACAACCGAAACGAACTGAAGTCTCGTAGTCTAATATATAAAAGGCTATATGTTTGTGAAGACCAGTCGAGCATTTTCCATGAAAATAACAACAAAACAGAAAATAACAAGCAACTTTCTCTTCTGTGAGAAAGGGATTGTAGGGACGAGAACAGATCATCACCCACTAGATTGTGAAGTCTATTTTTAATTCTGTAAAGGCAAGAAAGAACGACACCTTCCCAGCTGTGGCAGCAATGCTCCAGAACATATATCGCTCATATAGGTAGAAGATTGCATCAGCAATTAGATTTTCAGGGATACTATTTAGGGAGTTGGGCAGCAAGATGTCTGTTTACATTACGCTTGAATTTCTGCATGTAAGCATAGTAAGAGAAGCAGGGGCTTAGGAGGGAATTCCAAAGTGCAGCAGTCCGAGGGAAAAAGCAATTCGAGTAGAAGACTTTATGGCATCTAAGGATCTCTACAGTGTAGGGGTGGGATTTTGTTGCTTGTTGGGCATGTCAAAAGTATTGTCATCGAGGGGGTACTAGTGCTTGGAGTTCGTCAGAGTACTTGCCATTGAAATACTGGTAAAACAGGCACAAGGATGCTAGGTTTCAGCGATGGGACACAGGTTAGAGTTTAGTTGATAGTTCAGGACCTATTAGGTTGGCGACTCTTTTTTTAACCCTGTCTAGGAGCGAGAGACTAGTGGCAGATGCATCAGCCCAGATGTGGCAACAATACTCCATGCATTGGCAGCATTGAATGTTATCAACCAGTTACGGCCCCATCCTACTACAGACTTGAGGTCTTCCTCTAGAGTTTTATCAATTTCCTTACATATGTGTTCATTAGTTTACCCTTGTATCTGTTACAGAGCGTGGTGTCATCAGCAAATATCACCATCTCGGAGAAAATTTTCTCAGAGAGGTCATTTATGAATATCAGGAATAATAAAGGTCCAAGGATTGACCCCTGTGGCACACCTGCATTTATATCATGTTATTTTAAGGTATTTTTTTTTTTTACATGGAGGTCACCACTTATCCAGGCCTGAAGGCCACTCAGGGATAAGGGTTATTGCGTGTACAGTAATCAATGAGATAGTATTGTAGTAATCATTAGTATTGGGGGTTTTGATAGAGTGTCTTACTAAAGGGGGCGGTTTGTCAGGAGTTTGTTTATGTTGGACTTGAAGATGTCCAAGTTGTAGTCAGGTGGGAAACAGGCAAGCGGCAGAGAGTTCCACTGGCATGCAGTTCTAAGAAAGAAGCTTTGCTCATGGAATCTACATTTGGATTTAGGCACAGATAAAGAGTGGGGAAAATTGTTGACAGTAGTTTCAGCTAGACGGGTGTTTCTCGTGAAAGATTGGTGAGGGGGGGGGCGAGGGATTCGAGCTCATACGAGCACCTGCCATGGAAATAGCGATAAAACAAAGACAGGCTCGCAACGTCTCTTCTGTGGGAGAGAGGTTGCAGGGAAGAGAAAAGGGCATCCCCCACTAAGCCACGAAGTCTATTTTGTACTCTGTCAAGGCAGGATAGGCTGTTTTTAGCAGCTCCTGCCCAGATGTGACAGCAGTACTCCATCCTTGGGCGTACTTGGCTTTTATACAGATAGAGAATTGCATCAGTAGTGAGATATCTTCTGGAGTGGTAGAAGGATCCCACCATTTTCCCAGCGTCCCTGCAACAGATTTGATGTACATGTTCCATTTCAGATCAGGAGTAAAGGTCAAACCCAGAAGCTTGTCAAAACATGGAGCCTCTCCAAGACGAGAGCCATCCATTTCAATTCATGCCAGATGGGGATCAGAGCATTGATGATGTAAAGATAGAAGCTTGGTTTTGGAGGCATTAAAAGTAACCAGCCACCTCTTCCCCCATTGTACCACGCGCTAAAGATCAGAGGAGAGAGAATTAGAAAGGACTTTGTCATTTACGGCCTTTGATGTGTCGCCATAGATGGTCGTGTCATCAGCATAGATGTCAACGAATGATTTAAGTATGTGTTTTGGGAGATCATTGATGTAGATCAGGAAGAGAGTTGGGCCCAGGATGGACCCCTGGGGGACTCCAGCATTAATACTGTGGGCCTCTGATTTCTGCCCATCAACCACTACTCTTATGAACCTATCGGAGAGAAATGATTTAATAATTGAGAAAACATTTCCAGTAATACCGTAGCTGGAAATCTTGTGAAGTAGGCCCTTATGCCATACCTTATCGAAGGCCTTCGATATGTCAAGAGCAATTGCCTTGGAAAGGAAACCTTTGTCAAGAGATTCACTAATCCTATGAGATATAACCGTTAGCACATCTGCTGTAGATCTTGCAGAGCGGAAGCCATATTGCATGTCACTAAGAAGGTTGTTTCTGTTGAGGTGGTTGACTACTTCTTTATTTAATATGGATTCCAACAACTTATTCATGACACACAGGAGACTTATTGGTCTGTACTGAGAGGGAGATGACTTTTCACCTGAATTCTTAAATACAGGGCATACTGATGAGGTTTTCCAGTCTGTTGGAAAGCGCTTCTCCTTAAGGCAACGCTTAAACAGTTTTGTAAGTATGGGGGCAAGTTCTGGTTGGAGCTTTTTAAGCACTATAATTGGAATGCCATCAGGGCCAGTTGCTTTACTGGAATCAAGGTTCTTGATTAGCTTGGCGACCTCACGTACAGATATTTGTATGTTGCATAGCGTGTTGTCTGTTATAGGAGGAAATACAGGGAGTTGATGGTCATTGTCGCATAGGGTAGAAATAGCTGCAAAGTTCTTGGCAAATAGTTTGGTCTTGTCTGATGCTGACGAGATGACCTCAGGTCCATTGATGATAGTTGGGATAGAACGCACACTTCTGTTCAAGATCCTGTTTGCTATTTGCCAGAACTGGTGGGAACCAAGCCGCTGCTCAGCTACTTTGGATTTAACAGACTGAGCATATAGCTCTCTTGCATTGTTTATTACTCTTTTACAGTGGTTGCTGGCAGTCCTGAAAACAGCTTTAGTCTCAGTACATCTATTACGTTGGTAGCTATGGAAAAAGTGATTTCTGTGCGCGATGGCAGCAGCACATTCAGGGGAGAACCATGGCTGGCTGTTAGGTTTTTGTTGGAATTTTTTGGATGGTATGAATCGGTCTATGCCTACAAGTAACCATTCGGTCAGGTCTGATACTATAGAGGACACATCCTTTTGAAACATGGAATGCAGAGGTAGGTCAGATACGAATGTATGGAAGCTATCCCAGTCAGCCATAGAATATCGATATACAGTATGGTGGAGAGGTACGTCTGAAGACTTATTACATTTCATTTTTATCTTAACTGCTACAACAAGGTGGTCAGAGGATCCCAGAGGAGATAGAATGGAACATGAACACAGCTCAGGGGAAGTTGTGAGATAAAGGTCTAGAAGGCTTGCATATTGACCGGGTGTATCAGGCACACCAGTGG